>NC_058087.1:29326693-29529709 GCF_014858855.1 Bufo gargarizans | reverse complement strand
TGCAGTGACTCCGAAATTTATCACTTACCTCTATGTCTATGGAGCAGGATTTGCAGCTCTGACCACTATGAAAATATATTAAAATTAATGCGCACAGATGATTAATCCTAAAAATGATGAAGGTTAATATTTTAGGAGTTTTACGATTTTGTATAAAGTTCAGAAATCTCTGTCCCGAGTTTGTTTCAATGTATCAGTGCAAGTGAAATGTATCATTCTGGGGACTGTTTAGCTCAAAGAGGATTTTTCTAGACTGGATACAACTGTAACCAATCCTCAGCTGTGAGCAGTGTCCGATGTGTAGGGCTTTAGTTTCCAGGACTACATGACAATAGGATAAATCAGGTGGAAGGAGCCTGGGGTCAGGAAATCCAGCAGGCACAATGCCCGGTAGAGCTAGCTCTGCTGACTGTAATGATAGCTTTCACTTAGCGACCCCTTGCTTCATTCTGGAGATAAAGTACTTTGAATCCATATGCTAATGAGCAGTTAAGTGCACTGAGGGCGGGCCCAAGTCCCACTGCACCATCGCTCCTCTGGCGTCCTTTGCCAGCCTTCCCTCTCTTTCTTGATTGACAGGGCCAAGTGAAAGGATCAGGTATGAACCTGGCCTTGTCAATCAGGAAAGAGAGCGAGGGGCTGGCAAAGGAAGCAGGAGGAACAAGGAGGCATAGTGATCTGCATTGTGGATTCCATTCATAAGAGAAACCACGATGCAGATGTGAACAGAGCCCAAGGGGGAAGGGTGTGTGTGTGTGAAGGCCCCAACCACAAGCTCATCAGGTACGAGTTATTCGGGGTTCACTCACCTCTTGTTCTTCACTGAACAGCTCAAACATGTTCTCCATATCAACGAAGGAATTCTGAATCATCCTGAGGTGAGAAGAAATACATGGCTTATAAAGTGAGGGTATATGAATACTCTATGGGCGCTGGTAGGCCAACCACTGGGACCCAGCGATGATGTAGTGCTTGGACCCCCACTGATCATAAAATAATGCCATCACTTTCCAACATGGAAATATCCCCTTAAATCTTTAATATTAAAGTTTGGACCTAGGTTTGAGCAGAGACTGCATAATCGATTGGATTCTAATGTAGTCCAAAATCCGTTCCCCATGCTTTACACTGCAGTCCTGCATGTTCAGATTGTACAAGCACAAGCTCAGCCGGACAGCAGCACAAGGAGAGGAGATTTTTATGACAGCAAGGACTCACAGTGAACGTCCCGGAGCTGGTAATGTCACTTACCTGTAGTACGTGCCAAACCAGTTCAGAGGCGTATACAGCTGGATAATGTAAGTGCCAAACAGCACAAAGTCACCAACCTGTAAGTGCGAGAGGACGACGTCAGCAAAGGTCTTTCCGGACAGAATAAACTGATATTCGGCTAAACCCACCGCCAACTTACTTTGAACTTGTTCTCGGTGACGAAGTAGGCGCAGAGAAGGGACCCGGCCAGCAGCCCGAGCCCGATGATCAGGTTCTGCGTCTGATTTAAGAAGGCGAGCGTTGCGTTAACCTTCCACTCCGAGACCTGCGAAGATGAAAATAACAGGACAGGAGTAAAACCAGATACTGCAACATTTCCTTAAAGGGGTGTTCCAAGATTTCGATACCAATGACCTATCCTCAGCATAGGTCATCAATATCTGATACAGTACCAAACAGCTGTTTGAAGAGGCCGCAGTGCTTTGGTATACGAGCACAGCGCCAAACGTTGTATAGTGGCTGTACTTGGTACTGCAGCTCAGCCCCATGGGGGACCACGGCCTCTTCAAACACCTGATCGTCAGGGTCCTGGATGTTGGAGGAGCAGGAAAGGTCGTCAATAGAAAAATATTGGACAACCCCATTAAACTTGTATCCACTGAAATGGGCGCTGTGTAATATTTCATTTCCCCTGCAGGAAAACAGAACACTTGCCGTCAGCTCTCACCACAGATCACAGCTGATTGCCGAGGTTCTCAGAAGCAGAACACTCTGTGATCGTCTTAATTTTAAAGGGAGCCTTCTAACAAGAAGGGCTTGTAAAAACTGGAGAGAGACAAAAATAAAAAAAAAGTATGGCGGGGTTGATCCTGCTGAACGAAGTGACATGTATTTTGTGAAAATGGAAATACTGGAACCTAAGAAAAAAAAAAAAAGACTTCTATGCAAATGAGTGCATCAGTGCATTGAGGGGCGTAGCTAGCATGGAAAGTTCAGGGGCTAGGCCCCGCCCTTGGCTAATTTACATAAAAAGTTATCAGGAACACTGGAACCGATTTTCACAAGGCAGGTATAATTTAATCAGCAGGATCAACCCCACCAAACAGTATGCCCAGTTATATCTACTTTTATATCACCTTCTGGTAATGCAGAAAATCGGATGATCTGGCACCTAGATGCTTCCATGGATGCCACTATATAAAGCTATAAAAGCTCGGTCTTACCTGGTACTTCACTATGGAATCATTGAACCTGTTCACTTCATAAGACTCAGCATTGTAGTACTTCACCTGGGACAGAAGACGACAGGGGTCAGGTGTAAACGATTCTTAACGTGCCCATACATTTATTTTAGACAGCTATTCCTCCACCCCCAGAAACATGCATGCTGCGCTTGGCCAAGCGTGCATGTGTCCCGAGAATAGGGAAACTGGATTAATCCACTGCCAGGAAGGGAAGCAGTTTTTTTTTTTTTTTTGTCCATCTTAAAATACAGGGATCATCATCATCACTTTCTTTGATCCTGAAATCACTCAGTTTTACAGGAAGACTTTAGCAGTTTTATGTACAGATGTAGCAATCTGTGACCTGACAACACATTAAATACATTGTAACAGTACGCTTTAACCCCTTGAGTACCGGAGGATTTTTGTGCGTTTTCATTTTGTTTCCCTGTCTTCCCGAAGCCATAACTTTTTTTTATTTTTCCATTCACATAGCTGTGTAGGGATTGTTTTTTTTTTTTTGCGGGACAAGTTGTACTTTGTAATGGTACCATTTTATATTGTATACAATGCGGTAAGACGCTGGAAAAAAATTAATAAATAAATAAATTTAAAAAAAAAAAAATCGAAATGGGGTGGAATTGGAAACAAAATAAAAATTTATTATGCCACAGTTTTACTGACCTGTCCCCTACATTCTCTGGGTCACTACAATTACAACGATACCACATTTATATAGTTTTTCTTGTGTTTTAATATTGAAAAAATCCCCATAACTTTATAGTTATGTCTACGGAGCGGTGTGGGTCTCATTTTTTGCAGAGACGATCTGCAGTTTTTATCGATACCATCTTGGAGTGCATTTGACTTTCCGATTCATGAAGCAATGAAAAAAAGAAAAAGTAAAAATCGGCCAGGTTTTTGAATTTTTTTTATTTAGATTTTTTCTCCTGTTACGCCATTTGCCATATGGGATAAATATTTTTATATTTTAATAGGCATTATGGGATGTGGCCATGATCTTAGTTTTTTTAGTGTTTATTTTTAATTCTGGGGAAAAGGGGGAGATTTAAATGTTTATATTTTTATTTAGGATACTTTCACATTTGCGGCAAAGTGATCCAGCAAGCAGTTCTGTCGCGGGAACTGTCTGCCGGATACGGCAAAACGTATGCCAACTGATGGCATTAGTAAGACTGATCAGGATACTAATCAGTCTGAAAAATGCCTGATCCGTCTTTCCAGTGTCATCCGGAAAAACAAATCCGGCATTTATTTATTTTCACCTTTTTTGGGGGTCTGCGCATTCCTATGGAATACATTCCTATGGAAAAAATGCCGGATCCGGAATTCAGGCAAGTGTTCATTTATTTTGGGCTGGAGATAAAACCGTAGCATGCTGCGGTTTTATCTTTTTGACTGATCAGTCAAAAAGACTGAACTGAAGACATCCTGATGCATCCTGAACGGATAAGGCTACTTTCACACTAGCGTTCGTCGGTCCGCTCGTGAGCTCCGTTTGAAGGAGCTCACGAGCGGACCCGAACGCTTCCGTCCAGCCCTGATGCAGTCTGAATGGATGCGGATCCGCTCAGACTGCATCAGTCTGGCGGCGTTCAGCCTCCGCTCCGCTCGCCTCCGCACGGACAGGCGGACAGCTGAACGCTGCTTGCAGCGTTCGGGTGTCCGCCTGGCCGTGCGGATCCGTCCAGACTTACAATGTAAGTCAATGGGGACGGATCCGTTTGAAGATGCCACAATATGGCTCAATCTTCAAGCGGATCCGTCCCCCATTGACTTTACATTGAAAGTCTGGACGGATCCGTACGAGGCTATTTTCACACTTAGCTTTTATATGCCAAAATAATGCAGACGGATCCGTTCTGAACGGAGCCTCCGTCTGCATTATTATGATCAGATCCGTTCAGAACGGATCCGATCGAACGCTAGTGTGAAAGTAGCCTTACTCTCAATTCAGAATGCATGGGGATATGCCTGATCAGTTCTTTGCCGGTATAGAGCCCCTAGTACGGAACTTTTTTTTATTTATTTTTTTATACTCCTCCTAGGAGGCTAGACTATACGATCTTCTGATTGCTTTCAGCTTACACTCTGTAGTTCAACACAACTACAATCTAAGCTCCGCTTGCCACCTGCAGGCCTCCATAAGAACTGCAGCTTGGATATGCTGGGTCTCTTCTGAGAGACCCAGCGCATCAGAGCAAAGTAACAGCTCTTTTTCCAAAGATTTTATTTTATTTCAATATTAAGACACAAGAAAAACCTACGGTATATAAATGTCGTATCACTGTAATCGTACTGACCCAGAGATTGAAGGGAACCGGCAATTTTTACTGTACAGGGAAGCTGTAAAACCAAAGCCCATAAAACTGTTGCAAAATTCATTTTTTCCCCCCCAATTCCACCCCATTTAAAAAAAAAATAAAAAAAAATTCCCAGCTTCCCCTACATTGTATGCAACAGTAAATGGTGCCGTTAGAAAGTACAAAATTGTCCCGCAAAAGAAAAGCCGTGCACGGCTCCATGAATTAAAAAAAGGTAATGGCTCTGGGAAGACAGGAAGTGAAAAAACAAAACCCCCCACAATAAAATAAAATGTAAAAGGTTAACGATTACTACATCTGTATATATTGTATCAGACATTGAGAAAATGCAGTGACTGATCGGCAGCACAGACACAGTGGAAACATGCTATAGCGGACAGAGCAGCAGAGAGGTGTAGGTCACCGTTTCAAAGTTCAGTAACGAATCCACGGCCCGAGATTTGGCCTCGTTGTCGCTGGTGTTCATTTCCCGGCGGTATTTCGTCCTCCATTCTGTGATGATGATGGTCAAGGCTGAAAACCAGGGTTGAGAAGATTAAGAAGCTAAAATGCCTAAAACGCTCAACCTCTGGGCTAAGGTTTTTGAGTCCCTAACATTTCTAAGTCTACAGGTTCCTCCCAGTTCTAAGACTCCCACCCCAATAATCCTGAGATTTCCGGCCTCCGTTGCTCTCTCCCCAATATACTCACTTAGGTACAAGGCCATGCAGACGAAAATGATCAGTCCAAACCAGGCGTTGAAGGAAGAGGTGAAATAGATGATGCCGATGATAATGTCCGCCATGGTGGGAAGGATGCTGAAGACAATGTAACTGGAAAAAAAGACAAAGACGCGCGTCATTCCTACGTGGCTCCAGCATCAACCCTCAGGCCGACCCTCAGTCTCCAGGGTCCCTTACCTCAGGAGGCTATTGATGCTGCTGGTGCCTCGGTCTATGCTGCGTAACACTTCACCCGTTTTTCGGCCAAGATGCCAGCGCAGAGAAAGGGCGTGCAGGTGGGCGAACAGGCGGATCTGCACCTCCCGGTTTGTGAACTGCTGCACGCGGATCCACAGGAAGCTGCGCAGGTTACTAACAAAGCCAGTCGCACCTTAGGAGGGTGGGGAATTTTAGAAAATCATTAAAAGGCATAGATATGTAAAAATGGGCGCTGCAGACACTGGTGAAAGGATCGATTCAAGGGGTTTGCTTATTGGGGGGGGGGGGGGCTGAATTGGCAAACCGCGGCCTGAATCCGGAGGAGGGATGCCAGCTATCTGGACCATCATTGGATGGGGCAGTGTCTACTCCAGTGCATTTAGCGAAACTACTGTAGGGGCCCCGAGTGAAGAGGAACCAGGAGCAGCAAGTATATACTTCTATTATTTGTCTTGTCCGGCATCTAATTTATCTCAGGAGCCTTTTATGCATTGAAAAGTAAAAAAAATATTATTTTAGCACATTTAGAATAGGGTTTTAAAAAAGTTTAGTTAAAAATTTTGGTACACTTTCATTTTAAGGGGTTGTGCTTGTTTTGAGGGGGGGAGGTTGCACCTGCAGACCTGGGAAGGACACTTACCAGCTTCTTGGTGCTGCACTCTCTGGCTTTCCCGGCTCCGCTCAGGTCTCTGGATGTAAACTCCCGTTTTGCCTCCACTGTCGCCAATCACTGGCTGCAGCTGTGACCTGCTCCCCTTGTGTCATGACAATAGGAAGCAGCTCACTGCTGCAGTTTTTCTTTTTTGGTTGCTTTTTTGGCAACCAACCATCTCCTGTGCAGACCTGCGAAGGGAATCTTCCTTACCCGTCTCCTGTGCTCTCTGGTCCTCATGGCTCCATTGCCAAGTTACTGGATGTAAACTTCCGGCTTGACACCACTGCAGCCAATTGATGGCCACAGCGGTGTCAAACCAGAAGCTTACATCCAGGAACCTAGCAGTGGATCCGTGAAGGCCGGAAAACGCAGGAGACAGGTAAGTATGCTTCCCTTCGCAGGTCTGCCCAGGAGGTGGATGGTTGCCCAAAAAATTTAAAATATCCCAAACAAGTTTTAGGGTCCGACTGAATTTTATGCTCTACTCAGGGTATGAGTAATTTTAGGCGTCTGGTTTGGAGTACAGGTCTGGTAAGGTGGCCGGAATGAGTTTAGGGGTCGGGGGTCTTAATTTGGTGGTCTGGTCTTGTTTTCCCCACTAACAAATAATAATAAATCTTGATGTAACAGTTTCAATAAGTTTGCAAAATCTTAACAAGATCAGGCCTCATGCACACTGCCGTGGGGAGGCCGTGGCCATATTGCGACCCGCATATTTGTCATATATTGTCTTTTTTTTTTGCGGTGCGGACATACCACGGACAAGGTGAATGGGTCTGGCACGCTGCACGGACGTTGCCCGTGCAGTGGGGACCGCAATTGCTGTCCTCAATGCACAGAACGGCCACACAATGGCCGTGTGCACGAGGCCCAAGTCAGACCGGTCAGCTCGGACCTTCCCCTGTGATTGGCTGATGGGTCTATTGTAATTGTTAGAATGTATCACGGCTCCTCTGCACTTCATACAGTAACAGTCCTGTGTTTTTTAATGGAGCTGCGTAACCTCAACTGCTACTCCCACTAAAACAAAATACTTAATGTGCCCCGTAATGTCGCACGTGCGTAACATACCACATATATATACGGACAGCATTCAGATATTACCTGCTCCTCCGCCCTGAAGTAACTTGAGCAGAACATATACGCAGACGGTGAGCGCCAGGGTGTGCCACGGAGAGCCCTCCGTCAGCTGGTCCACTGTAACAAGAACACATAGCCGTACATGAGAATGCCAGCATTAAAGGGGTTCTCCAGCTTTACATAAAGAAAGTGCAATCCTTCCACCCCAGTGTCCAGATCTCTGCTTGCTGCCACTGAATGCCCTGCTTACAGAGGTGCAGGCTTGTTACAGTGCTTGCTTTGCATGCGTTTCATTTGGACAATGAACTGAAAGGGCTTTCGTCCTGTTGGTGTGAAAATTCCCATTCACTGACAGGAAGCAGAGCGCCTGAAAACATTTCGGGAATTTGCAACATCATGCATATTAAAAAGTTTCAGAACTTTCCATGAACAATAATTTAAATTCAACCATAGAAAATCCCATTACTTCCCCAGCGACGGCGTCTCTCACCTATAGTCTTGTAGTAGATGGGAACAAAGACGTTGATGGCTCGCTCCAGCCCCATCAGTCCCATGCAGAGGAGAACCAGGAGCTGCAGAAATACGTTCCCTCGAGGCCACATGTACGGTACCAGCAGACGGACCTTCTTCCAGAAACCCTGCCATGTGGATTCATTTGGGTTTCTGAGCAGTGGCTGATACAAAAGAATGATAGAAGCTGAGTGAATGTCCGAGGCTTGCAACCTGTGGCGTCATACAACCACAACAACCAGCAGGTAAGTCTGCCGCTCCTCTGCACTGTCTGAGGTAGAAAGAAACTCCACCTCCTGTCTCAGCAGAAGCTTGGGCTCTGTCCCACCCTCCATGCTTTACACTGCAGCCTTGCTTGTACATATTAACTGATTATCACCAGGACACTGCATCCAGATATCCAAGATGAGATACTGCAGTAGGTTTACTCAAACCCTGCACCACACACAAAGTCATCTCTGTTACATCTGTATACAGGGGAAATACAAGGAAGATCCACATTTCATGCCCCTAAAGGCTACTTTAATGGTCTTGGATTGATGGCCACTAGGAAGCGTCTCCCTAAACATACTTCGGTACTCACCATGTAGTAGACTATCCAGATAAACAAGGGAGCATCAGAGCTACACCCTCACCCCGTCCCCTAACTGCTTTGTCTGCTACACAAGAAGAACAAAATCCCCAACACAGTCTGAACCACAAGGTTATAGAGAGAGGGGTCTCTGCGCGAACAGCGAACCCCCCCCCTCCCACCGGTATAATGTACAGCCATAGTCACAGCTAAACACTGACCCCCTCTTACAAGAAACCAAAGTACAAATCAACAGGAAAGATCTGAAAACCCGAAAAATATTAAAAACATGTTCTTACACTCATCACTGTATATCTAATAATAACAACCAGACAGGTTAGAAGAAGAAATACATTCAACCAAATGCATATTCTTGTACATAGGAACAGTATTATAGTAGTTATATTCTTGTACATAGGAGGCAGTATTATAGTAGTTATATTCTTGTACATAGGAGCAGTATTATAGTAGTTATATTCTTGTACATAGGAGGCAGTATTATAGTAGTTATATTCTTGTACATAGGAGGCAGTATTATAGTAGTTATATTCTTGTACATAGGAGCAGTATTATAGTAGTTATATTCTTGTACATAGGAGGCAGTATTATAGTAGTTATATTCCTGTACATAGGAGCAGTATTATAGTAGTTATATTCTTGTACATAGGAGCAGTATTAGGCTAGTTTCACACTAGCGTTCGGCTGTCCGCTCGTGAGCTCCGTTTGAAGGGGCTCACGAGCGGACCCGAACGCTTCCGTCCAGCCCTGATGCAGTCTGAATGGATGCGGATCCGCTCAGACTGCATCAGTCTGGCGGCGTTCAGCCTCCGCTCAGCAGGTGGACACCTGAACGCTGCTTGCAGCGTTCGGGTGTCCGCCTGACCGTGCAAGGGGGTGCGGATCCGTCCAGACTTACAATGTAAGTCAATGGGGACGGATCCGTTTGAAGATGCCACAATGTGGCTCAATCTTCAAACGGATCCGTCCCCCATTGACTTTCAATGTAAAAGTCTGGACGGATCCGCTCAGGCTAATTTCACACTTAGCCATTTTTTGCCAATATAATGCAGATGGATCCGTTCTGAACGGAGCCACCGTCTGCATTAATATGAGCGGATCCGTTCAGAACGGATCCGATCGAACGCTAGTGTGAAAGTAGCCTTATAGTAGTTATATTCTTGTATATAGGAGAAGTATTATAGTAGTTATATTCTTGTACATAGGAGCAGTATTATAGTAGTTATATCCTTGTACATAGGAGGCAGTATTATAGTATAGTCTTGTACATAGGAGGCAGTATTATAGTAGTTATATTCTTGTATATAGGAGAAGTATTATAGTAGTTATATTCTTGTACATAGGAGCAGTATTATAGTAGTTATATTCTTGTACATAGGAGGCAGTATTATAGTAGTTATATTCTTGTATATAGGAGAAGTATTATAGTAGTTATATTCTTGTACATAGGAGCAGTATTATAGTAGTTATATTCTTGTACATAGGAGGCAGTATTATAGTAGTTATATTCTTGTATATAGGAGAAGTATTATAGTAGATATATTCTTGTATATAGGGGGCAGTATTATAGTAGTTATATTCTTGTATATAGTGGCCAGAATTATAGTAGCAATACCTTTATCCTCCACCACTCACCTGTGTGTTCTCGATATCTCTTTCATCTTCATTAATAAGGAGAACGTATGGCTTGTGTGGTCGCCCAGGCGCTGCGAATCCTAACATGAATAGGAACAGAGTGCAGACGTATCGCAGAGTCCACAAACCAAACTGCACCTGTAAAGATAACGTCAGATTAGAAATCTACATGATGAATAACCAAAGTTCCTATAATTATGAGTGAACCTCCTTAATTCCGGAAGCAGTCCATTATATCTGTACAGAAGGACCACAATGATGTATATACAAGTATCTGGCAGACCACTGCTGGTTTATTCTATGCTGAGCATTTTAGGTAGTGTAATGAATTTAGCATTAAATAAATAATAATCGGCAATATTGCATTGTACCAAACGCCAAAATTTGAATGCCAGGAATGTATCTGCCAACACAGTGCGGACAGATTCCAAGCAGCACCTTATGAATGACAAATGCACATCAATCCAAGTAAATAGGGACTAAAGCTGGATTTACATGGCCTGAATATTGGGCCAATAATCGGGAACAAACGTTCCTACAAACGCTCAATCTCGAAAATCTCCCTCTCTAAAAGGTGCCTTGGATCACCCGATGAACAAGCGAAACACTCCCGGGCAGCAGATCCTGCAATCTAAACATCGTTCTGCTGCCCAGGAACAACGACTTTGTAGGGGGACGAGTGGAAGCAGCAGCGATCACTTGTCCTCATACTGTAAATACAGCGCTTCACCTCCATTTAATGGGCAGCTGACTACTGGGAAGGAATGCTTCAATCCCAACAATCGGCTTCTCCTCACCCAGTGTAAATGCGCCTTAAAGGGGTTATGTCACTTCAGCAAATATCTTTCTCTACATAATAAATGCTAATACAAGGGACTTACTAATGTATTATTATTATCCATATTGCTTCCTTTGCTGGCTTGATTCATTTTTCCATTGCATTATACACTACTCGCTTCCATGGTTACGACCACCCTGCAACCCATCAGCAGTGGACGTGCTTGCACACTATAGAAACAAGCACCAGCTTCCACAGTCCCGGCCACCAGAGAGGTCGGCACTTTTTCCTATAGTGTGCAAGCATGACCACCGCTGCTAGATTGCAGGGTGGTCGTAACCAAGTAAATCAGGGGTGTATTATGTGACTAAAAAATGAATCCAGCCAGCAAAGGAGGCAATATGGATAATAACAATACATTAGTAAGTGGCTTGTATTAACTTTCTCTACATGATAAATGCCACTTGCTGAAGTGAGAGGACCCCTTTAAGGCAGTCAGGCAATATTTTCCAACTCAGTGGAAGTCACAGTCTAGCCATGTATTTTTATAGGAAAGTGGTCTAAATGCGGCAATTTCTGCAGGACTGCCTGATGTGTATGGGGGCGTCCCAACTCTCCCCAACAGCAAATAACAGGGGGAAAGAAGGATTGCTAATGCTGGATTTCACAACATCAGATCCTGCAGGAATAAAATCTGCTGCCAGAAGTGTCTGCCACAGCTTTAGTCCCTTCTCACTTTTAAAATAAAAACATGCATGCTTGGCTGATTGGAGCATGCATGTGCAATGGAGAGTCAGGAAAAGCAGCTGTTGGAGGAATGAATGTTTACTGTAGTTACAAGCAGGACGGTTGCAAGTTCGAGGATTGCAACTGTTGCAAAAGCATCGACATACAGAAAGAGATGCCCAAGCTGTGGCCCTCCAGCTGTTGCAAAACTACAAGTCTCAGCATGCCTGGACAGCCTACAGCAGGGTGTGATGGAAGTTGTAGTTTTACAACAGTTGCAGGGCCGCAGGTTGAGCATCCCTGAAATACAACAACAAAAGTGTGCAAGTAAAGTCTTTGTGATGCCCTAGCGCGGGTCTACGGCTGTCACACAAAGCTTCTGAAGCAAACGGGGCATGGCAGCGAAGGTCCTGCAATTCCCAAATTCAGTTTGCAGAACATACTGAAGTGGCAGTGGCTTACCTTTTGTGACACGTTCTCCATCGATGTCCACCACCAATGAGGGCTCATCCATGATATGAACGCCAAGTTCTCTGCAGCAAAGGCCAGTGCCCAGAAGAGAAGGAGCACCACTCCGTGGCCCTTACTCCGCTCTCGCTCGAGGGCCCTCGTCCGCTCCAAATGAAGCAGCCAGATGCTGAAGCCCCAAGCCCCTGCGGACAGGCAGCCATATACGATCATGTACCCATACAAGACCTTAGTGCCCGCAGCCTGCCAGATCAGACCCCCCAGAGCCTGGGCTATCAGCACAACGGAGAGCGCCAGCTGCAGGCGGTAAAGCCGGGACTTGGGTATGTACTTGGGCTCCATTGTCCTGCTATGCTTGGCGTAAAAGACGGACTGCAGGCTTCCCAGAAGAAAAGAGAAGCTGAGGAGAACCGATGGGACCAAGGTGAAGTAAAAACAAGGGGACAGTCCATTGTCCAGCCATGCCTGGGACACGCTGCCATTGTGTTCACAGTAACCGCCTAGCGCTGCCATTCTTCCAATACCTAGAAAATACAAATATCATTAGTGCAGTGAAATCTCTATAATCCGGCATCTGATAAACCAGAATCCAAACTTCAAAGACCAGAAACAAAGCAGAGAGGACCAGCTGGGACACTCCTCTCAGCAGCAGTTTCTGGTTTTAGAGGGAAAAAAAAAAGTAAATGCAAACTTCTGCAACTTTCTAACATACTTTGTTAATTCCTCACTCTGATCAAGAACTCTGCTTGCTGTCAGTGGAGGAAAGTATTCTTGCTTACATCCTTGCTGTACATAGCTTTCCTAAATAGATCAGTTTGGGACTCTACACTGGATACAACTGTATAAAACCCTCAAGAATTAGGTTTGTGGGTATTCACTGACAGCAAGTAGAGATCTTGAAAATGGTGTATATAAGTATAAATATATAAGAAAGTCGAGGAACTTATGCAGCAATGAAAGGGTTTTTTTCAGTACAGACGATGATGGCCCTGTGTCAATAATTGATAGGGGAGACTATAATTGCTGTAACCTCTGCCAAATGTTGCGGCACTTTTCCTCCTGACAACTCCAATTGGCTTTTTCTGAAGGCACGGTCAGCCACCGACTAGAACGGAAAACAAACAGAGACGACTTATCAGACGTATAGGTCAGAAGTAACACCGAATGTATGGTATACCTGTCAGATAGGACAGGAATAGGCATAGTCATAAGCTACCCACTGATGTATCGTGGTGTATTTTCAATGGTATTGCTTTGCATTTTTTAATTGTGTTGCGGTTTATTTTTTTTATTTTATTGCAGACTTTTATTGTTTTGAGATATATCCTATATATATTTATTGTAATGGGTTGCTCTCTCAAGCAGGGCAGCGGTGACAGATTCGTTTGAAGACAACAGGATTAAAGTCCAAATTGATGCTTTATTTTATGACACTGGCAATTTACAGGCAAACCCAGTTATAATTCACTAGGTACGATAAAGTTCCAGCACCACAAAACAAAAGTCAAAGAAAATAAACTCCTGCCCGTCTGGGCTCTAACTAAGGCATCTTGCCCACGACCGTATGCCCACTGAGATATACGGTCCGTGAGCGGGCCATATGTCCCGGAGCGGCATTGATCGGGAGCACGGGAGCGCACAGCATTATAGATTACAATGATGCTGTGCACGTCAGCCGCCCGCGGGGCTATAGTCCTGTAATCATATGAGTGCGGGACAATAGTCCTGCGGGCAGCCTGACGTGCACAGCATCATTGTAATCTATGATGCTGTGCGCTCCCGTGCACACGATCAATGCCGCTCCGGGACATATGGCCCGCTCACGGACTGTATATCTCAGAGGGAATACGGTCGTGGGCAAGAGGCCTAATACAGATTAGTTTCTAGCTCACCTATTGAGTGCAGGTCACACACAGAGACTCCGGCGTCTCTCCCCAGCTTCCTAGACTTCTGCCAGGCATAACTCTCTCAGACAGACAGCCTGGGATGTGTTTTTATTTCCCCCTAACTATCTGCCCTGGAATGGGGGTGGACTGGGGAGGTCCCACTACCAAACCTACCTTCCCAGTCCAAATAAAATCCAGCTCTTGAACTTTTAAACAAAACTGTCTCAGCAAGCTACACCTTGCTGAAACCACTTTAGCTTTTCTGGATTTTACTTACCTCACCCAGTTGAGAAACCTGGGTAAGATATACACCCCATACACTTTACCACATTATCTATATAGTTTTTCCATAGAAAATAGCAGCTCACTGCAGTTTTCTATACAGTTAGGAAAAAGGTACAGTATAATGATGTCTAACAGCTGACGGTGGTCAGCAGGACACTCTCTTGAACTCCGTCAGGTGGATCTGTCCTGTTGAACCGTCTGGTGTACACGCCTGTGACTTTTTCTGGACTATATACCCCAAAGTGAAACGTGATATGAACACAGTCTGTGGCCTCATGCGGCGCGCATAGGGACTGTATAGGGAATGCTGGACAGCCGCCATATGGTGCAAAGAACTATATTCTCCTCTCTGTCCTACTGTATCCGATGGAGTAGATTACAGATTCCATTATTTCCATGTGAACAAACCTCTTTGTGCCAACTGGAGGCAAGAAAATGTACAATACGGGCCCTGATATTTATACGGGTGCCATGTTAATGATGACATCGGCATTGTACATGGGGGGAGGGGAAGGATGTTATGATGGCCACCATAATTATTGTAAAGTAAACAGTAGCTGTTATTATAGTTGGGTAATGTATGTGTCTTGTGACGTCTTTTCCTCAGAACAGGTCTAGTAAGGCTACTTTCACACTTGCGGCAGAGTGATCCGGCAAAATGTATGTCAACTGATGGCATTAGTAAAATTGATAAGGATCCTGATCAGTCAAAAAAAAAATGCATTGAAATGTCAGATACGTCTTTCGGTGTCATCCGGCTAAACGGATCCGGCATTTATTTTTTTCACCTTTTTTTTTCGGTCTGCGGATCCGGCATTTTGAATGTCGGATCCGGCACTAATACATTCCTATACAGGCAAGTCTTCAGTTTTTTTCGCCAGAGATAAAACCGTAGCATGCTACGGTTTTCTCTTTTGCCTGATCTGTCAAAATGACTGAACTGAAGACATCCTGATGCATCCTGAACGGATTACTCTCAGTTCAGAATGCATGGGGATATGCCTGATCAGTTCTTTTCCGGTATAGAGCCCCTGTGACGGAACTCTATGCCGGAAAAGAAAAACGCTAGTATGAAAGTACCCTAACAGGCTGTAGGATGGTGTTTGACGCAAGAGAAGTCACCAAAATGAACAAAAGAACAAAGACGGATGACAGAGAAAGAAAAATACTGGCCACAGACATTATATAAAAGCTGCCTGAACTTTGACCGTTTAATCCCTGAACCCTCCATTGTCAAAGGCCCGCACCAGCAGCCCTGATCCAGCCCAGCCGCCCTGATCCAGCTTGTGTACAGACTAGGCCTCAGAGATATGGTAACCATAGTGAAGAAGCACTCTGCAGCAGAGACCAGACATTGCTATGGACGCAAGACACTGAGGCCTAGTGTACACATAAAAGCCTGCCTAGGAGTATATCATTGTACTCTACAGGATGTCACTGGGTTAACCCTTTGGTGGGAACGACTGGCGCTACACGGTCGGCCTCATGTACGCACATAGTCAGCAACCCATCAGAGTTCATATTTCTAAGCTGCAACGGAAAAAGGAAATATGGACTCCGACTACTACGGAAACAATGCCGCATTTTGTCTGTTCGGCCAAGTTATTTTTATTTGCTGTGGGCACATTTTTATTGGGTTTGTTACTTATTTCTGAAATTAAATTCGCTAATGAGTTGAAAACCTTAGTACCGAAAAACCGCCATTTTAGAAGGAGACCTAAGAACATTTCCTACATTGGCTTGTTTAAAGGAGTTCTCCAGGCTTTTAATATTGATGACCTATCGTTAGATTGACGGGGGTCCGACACCCACTGATCAGCTGTATGAAGGAAAATACGTGCAGTAGACAGCAGCAGGAAGAGAGGAGGGAGACGACACGTGCACACTGCGGGTGCCATCTCCTCATACAGCTGATTGGCTGGGGTCAACATTAGTAAAAGCCTGGACAGCCCCTTTAACCCCTTAAAGGACCCTGCCATATTTCACCTTAAAGGGCTTCTGTCACCCCACTAAACTGTTTTTTTTTTTTTTTTGTTTACTTATAATTCCTATACTGCGATTTATGCCTACATAATCTAATTAATCATTTCGGTTCAGTAGATTCTGTTAGAAACGTACTTTTAAAATATGCAAATTACCTTGCTACCAGCAAGTAGGGCGGCAACTTGCTGGTAGCAGCCGCATCCTCCTATCCTAAAGACGCCCCCTCCGCATGTTGATTGACAGGGCCAGGGAACGGGATCGTCCTCTGGCTAGCCCCGTCTGCTATCAAGATCTCGCGCCTGCGCCGTAACGGTATTCAGTCGGCGCAGGCGCACTGAGAGGCGGACGCTCGCTCGGCCGCTCCATCCTCGTCTCTTCCGGGTGTACTCGATGACGTCATTGGCGCAGGTGCATTGAGGATGGAGCGGCCGCCTCTCAGTGCGCCTGCGCCAACAGCTTTTTTTACTTTATTTTGGGGAAAAAACACATTTTTTAATAAAAAACTTTTACTTGAAACTTCAACATTACAGGGTCTGATCCCTGTTGGGACCATATGGATGAGGTGAGGAAGCGCAAACCTCCCATATGCCACGATCAGCGCTGACCGCAGCATATGAGGCATTGGCGTTATCACCGATGCTGGTGGATGCAGCAGGGATCCGGCTGTCAGTAACAGCCGGATCTCTGCCGCTGATTGCGTCACCGCACGCAGAGGGAAGGAAGCGCCGCAGGACGAGCATTCTCGTCCTGGGTCCTTTACGTGTTAAAGGGGTTTTCTCATCTCAGACAATGGGGGCATATCGTTAGGATATGCCCTCATTGTCTTATTGGTGCACCTACATCAAGAACGGAGCCCCGAAAGTGAAGGAGAGCGCACTGCAGCCGCCCTCCATTCATTTCTATGGGGCCGCCGGAAAAAAGCCAAGCGCTGGCTCGGCTATTGCCGTCTGCCCCATAGAAATGAAAGAGAGCATGGGCCGCGCATGCACGGCACGCTCCCATTCACTTCTATGGGAGAGGCAGGGATTAGCACTTGGTGGTGGACGGACCCCGGGAAATCTGGGGTCCTCCAGCCACAGCGCTCCCCGCTCCGTTCTCGATATAGGTGCGGGTCCCAGCGGTGGGACCCGCACCTATCAGACAATGGGGGCTAAACCTAGCGATATGCCCCCATTGTCTAAGATGGGAATACCCCTTTAAGCTGTGGACTTTCTGCAAGAAAAATAGGCCGTGCAGAAATGGATTTTGCATGCAGCAAAAGTCGCATATGTTACCTGCAGATTTCGCCATCAGCATTGCAAAGAGTGAAAACCAGGGTGGAAACCGGGGGCAGATTTTAAATATGTACCTCAAGTGAATATCTGCGCGAGTGCATACAATTTTCATAATACTGTTTTATGCTATGGATTTTCTGCCCATAGTTCCACAGTGGAAAATTTGCAGCATACCCACTGTGTGCGAGCATACCTACACTATACTCGTGTAGTGCCAAAGTATTGCTTTGTAACAGGGCAGCCAGAGGAATGAATGGGGTGCAGCACGACTCACATGTTTGCAGCGACCACAACACAAAAAGATTTTTTGTGATTTGTGTGTCAAAGTCACATCACGAGTGACGCTGTGACCCCATGCGCCTGACCCACGTTCGTGTGAACGAGCCCTTACTTGCAGCAGATTTATCCCAGATCTTTCTTTTGGATAAAAAAACAACAACAAAAAAAAAAAAAACAACACACCTATCTGTAGACTGGATACCACTGTAGCAAACCCTCAGCTGTGAGAAGTATCGGGTCTGCACCTACTGATGGCATGATGTGGCCCTAGATTGTGTCTGCCATAGATTAGCACTGGTGGGGATATCCCGCGATCAGTAATTTCGCCATGCTGCCCAGACCCAAGAGCATCTTTTAGACATTTCTTAAAGGGCAAGTGACTACGTCTAATGTATTGACGGTCGTGCAAAGTTTTACAAACACACAACATTTTCAAAGACAAAAAGCGTTGTTTTCCAGAGGGAGCGCAGTGCGATACGATTTCACGTGTGTAATTCATTGCAGAACGCAGCAGGTCACATGTACCAATACAGACACGTGGGATCCATGCAAATCTCCCCTCGCAGTCTTACACACTAGACACACGTGCAGGACGGTCTGAGATGTCACTGCTTGTGCACCATTTTTTTTTTAACCAAACAACCCGTAACCTGGCAACACACAGATACATGTATCCAGTGCAGAATACACATCCTCAGGAGCACCGCTCTGTGCAGGCGATATCCCTTTAAGAGACTCCAGTTGTATAATAATCCACATTGTGTGTCCTTGTCTCACTTACCTTTTATAGGAATCGGGTGAGGGATGTCTCTTCTCCCTGCAGTCTCTCAGGCTGGTTGTATATTAGCAGGTCACTCTCTGTGTAGTAGAGGCAGTCTGTGAGATGCTCTCATTGTGCAGAGACTGTCTCTGTCAGTTTATTTGTACCCTCTCTGTGTAGTGTCAGGCAGTCTCTGTCTAATGTAGTGTGGTGCTGTCTCTCTGTTACCAAACAAAAACTCTTAGGTCTGTCTCTAACTCTTTTTAATTTGCAAGCAGACCTCTCTTAAATTAGGCTTTTTGCATGCAGCAGTCTCTGAGCTGGGTCTCGCTCTAGCTCTCTTTTTGCATGCAGCAGTCTCTGAGCTGGGTCTCGCTCTAGCTCTCTCTTTCTTTTTGCATGGAGCAGTCTCTGAGCTGGGTCTCGCTCTAGCTCTCTTTTTGCATGCAGCAGTCTCTGAGCTAGGTCTCACTCTAGCTCTCTCTTTCTTTTTGCATGGAGCAGTCTCTGAGCTGGGTCTCGCTCTAGCTCTCTTTTTGCATGCAGCAGTCTCTGAGCTGGGTCTGTCTCTAGCTCTCTCTCTCTCTTTTTGCATGGAGCAGTCTCTGAGCTGGGTCTGTCTCTAGCTCTCTCTCTCTCTTTTTGCATGGAGCAGTCTCTGAGCTGGTCCTGCCCCTTGATGCCCTTCAGTCTCTCGTACAAAGTCCAAGCCTATGAGTGCCTCAGGTCTGTGTCTGGCAGTCTCCTGCAGTAGGAGTCACTATGCCCCGTGTCTCCGGGCAGTCTCTCCTTGCTGTCTCCCAGTCCTCCAGCACTCTGCCAGTCTCAGTGCATTGTAGGGCGCATGTCCTTCTGCAGCCGACAGCGCGCCCCCGGGTCCCTGCGCCCGCCCTGTTAGCCGCTGTGACTCAGCAGTGTCTTTGTGTACAGCGCCGAGTACACTGACTCAGCACCGTCACCTACCTCCACGGTGCGATCAATCACTGGCACCCCTCTCATCGTGAGTCAGCACTAATGTCCTACAAAGCCAGAGTCATGGTCAACAGCTCTGCTTGCAGTCAGTGACTGGAACATTCTGCTTTTACAAGCTTGCTACAATGTATCCAGGAAATCCTCTGTGAATCTGGAGGCGGTTTATGAGTTTAGAATAAGGCCGGGTTCACACACAGCGTAGATATTAGGTTGTTGAACCGGTTTAGAAATCCGCAATACATTTTGTTTGGGTTGCACAACGCTGCGCTTCTCGGTCACTGCGGTGCAAGGAACGAAATCCGCATTGAAAATCGGCAGCGTGCGCGGAAAACACCGCAGAATTTATATATCTGTGCAAAATCTATTCACAGTCGTATTTTATCTTTCCTGCAGATTCAACGACTAAAATTCTACAACAAATATGCGATGTGTGAGCTCGGTCTAAAGGGTTAACCCCCCTCCCCCAGGTTCTCAGAGTTTGTCAGCAGCGTTTTTCCCTTTCTGGACACATGCATGCTCGGCCGAGATAGAGATAACTGACAGCTCAATGAGCATTGGGACGACAATTAGAGGAAGGTGGTGCATCCTTAAAATTATTTTAGAGATTTAGGTCAAAAGCTTAGGGCAAGGACCTCAAAGGTAGTGTTTTCCGAAATACTGCCTGTACCACGGGCCACACAAGAAAGGCAGCGGGAGATTAGGGACGGGAACAAGTGGGAATAACTGAGACACGGCTGGATGATAGCTATGACAGTGGGAATAACTGAGACACGGCTGGAGGATAGCTATGACAGTGGGAATAACTGAGACACAGCTGGATGATAGCTATGACAGTGAGAATAACTGAGACACGGCTGGAGGATAGCTATGACAGTGGGAATAACTGAGACACGGCTGGAGGATAGCTATGACAGTGGGAATAACTGAGACATGGCTGGATGATAGCTATGACAGTAGGAATAACTGAGACATGGCTGGAGGATAGCTATGACAGTGGGAATAACAGACATGGCTGGAGGATAGCTATGACAGTGGGAATAACAGACATGGCTGGAGGATAGCTATGACAGTGGGAATAACTGAGACATGGCTGGAGGATAGCTATGACAGTGGGAATAACTGAGACACGGCTGGATGATAGCTATGACTGGGCAGTTAATGTACAAGGTTACAGTCTGTTTAGAAAGGATCGTCAAAAACCGGAGAGGGGGGAGGGGGGGTCTCCTCTATGTAAAGTCCTGTCTAAAGCCCACACTCCGCGAAGATATAAGTGAGGGACATGAACATGTGGAGTCTCTGTGGGTAGAGATACAGGCAAAAACTATAACGAAATACTAATAGGAGTTTACTATAAACCACCTAATATACCAGAGGCCACAGAAAATCTACTACTAAACGAGATAGACGAGGCGGCAAAATATAACGAGGTGGTTATTATGGGGGAACTCCGCAGATATAGACTGGGAAACTGACACCTGTACATCTCATAAAGGAAACAGGTTTCCCAACTGGTTCAGGACCCGACTAGAGGGACGGCCATACTGGACTTAGTATTAACCAATAGTCCTGACAGAACAACAGACGTGCAGGTCGGGGGACACCTGGGAAATAGTGACCATAAAGTAACCTTCCAATTATCCTTCAAAAGAGTGTTTGTACAGGGAGGAACAAAAATACCAAACTTCAAGAAAGCAAAATTTAGCCAACTAAGAGAGGCCATAGGCCAAACTAACTGGGACAAAGTCCTCAAAAATAAAAATACAGCCACAAAATGGGATATTTTTAAAAGCATCCTAAAATCTCATTGTGAGAGGTGCATACCGTATGGGAATAAAAGGTTAAGGAACAGGAAAAAAACAATGTGGATAAATAAAACTGGAAAGAAAGCAATAAATGACAATAAGAAAGCATTTAAATCATTAAAACAGGAGGGTAGCGAGGAAGCATTGAAAATCTATAAGAAGAAAAATAGAATCTGGCATAACCACTCTGAGGGGGTACATATCTGGGCATATCTACTTTGAGGGGGCACATATCTGGGCATAAATACTGTGAGGGGCACATAATCTGGCATTACTACTGTGAGGGGACACATAATCTGGCATTACTACTGTGAGGGGACACATAATCTGGCATAACCACTTTGAGGGGGCACATATCTGGGCCTAACTACTGTAAGGGGACACATATTTGGCATAACTACTATGAGGGGGCACATATCTGGGCATAATTACTGTGACAGGAACAAAGGTGGGCATAACTACTGTGAGGGGCCACAAGGTGGGCATTAGTACTGTGTGGTTGCACTTGGGGGAAATGTCCTAGATTACCCTGCTATACATTGGGATGGCTCAGTCTTCCAGGGCAGCACAGCGCCCCCTGCTGGTGATTTCACAGGCGCAGTCACCATCCCTTCCTTATGTGATTATTCTTTTTTTCTCACCACAGGGACCTTGTTCTGTATGCAGCGGACATCACGCCAATACCAGCGACACCCTGGATGAGGTAGGACCAGATTTTTTTAGGACTGGGTTAGTGTAGCCATGCATTGGGCTTAGGGCTCTTTAACACGAGCGGATCCCGTGCGGGTAATCCACTGCGTGAAAGAGAGCCAAGCCCCGTTCCGGACAGCAGAGACACGGAGCAGTAACATGATTAATGCTCTGTGCCTCTCTGTGACCTTTTTACTACAAAATCACCGAGACATAAAGTTGTCACCGTGATTTTGTAGTAAAAAGATCACAGTCAATCATGTTACTGCTCCGTGTCTCTGCTGTCCAGAATGGGGCTTGGCACTCAGTCACGCAGCGGATTACCCGCAGGGAAAGAGCCCTTAGTAAGAAAATCTTCCGCTTCTTTGTAAAAATGTTTGCACTGTGGCCCATTACACTATAGTTACAACACTAGTAGGGGAGGTAGTGGGGGGGGGGCATGGAGGCAGGTTGGGGGGGGGGCGACGGGGAGGGGGCCCCATAGATCAGTTTCGCATCGGGGCACCATGGATTGTGTGTACGCCACTGAGTGTTTGTTTTGGTGCCGTGCTGGATCCGCCTCTCATCAGGTGCACTGGGTGGAGTCATTAGTTTAAATGGCCTCCAGCTAAGTGCTCTGAGCGGATTATACTAATCATTGTGGTCTGGGAAGCTTGGAGGGAAGTCTGTTCCTGCTCTGGAAGATAAGTGTCATTTCTAGTTTGGTTGTTTGTGTCATCTGTCCTATCCAGGTTCTGTGCGAGCAGGCTGCTCCTATTTCCCCACTTCACCATCTCAGGGAATTCAGGGTTTTGTCAGCCCAGGCTGGAGGACACATCACACCTACCTTCAAGGTCTGCATGTGGGCTGAGCAGTGCAGGGAAAGAGGTCAGGGATTAGTTAGGAGGTGACCCTTCCCCTGTCTCTCATCCAGAGCCTGGTTGGTGCGTAATCTGTTATACTGAGTGCACGTCCGCCGTGACAAAAACTAACCCCAAAATTTTCTTCAATTATATAAATGGTAAAAAGTATAAATCTGAAGGTGTCGGCTCTCTACAAAGTAATGAGGGGGGAGTTGCAGAGAGCGACGAGGAGAAAGCAAAGCTAATAAATATTTTTTCTCCACTGTATTCACTGAGGAAAATAAACTGTCAGATGAAATGCAGAATGTAAAAGTAAATTGTACTTCTTCCTCTGACCCAAGAAGAAGTACAACAGCGACTTAAAAAGATTAAAATGGACAAATCGCCAGGACCAGATGGCATACACCATCGTATCCTAAGAGAATTAAGTAATGTCATAGCCAGACCCTTATTTCTGATATTTGCGGACTCTATACTGACAGGGAATGTCCCACAGGATTGGCGCATAGCAAATGTGGTGCCAATATTCAAAAAGGGTCCAAAAACTGAGCCTGGAAACTATAGGCCGGTAAGTTTAACATCTGTCGTGGGTAAACTATTTGAAGGTTTTCTAAGAGATGCTATCTTGGAAGATCTCAATGAAAATAAGCAAATAATGGCATATCAGCATAGCTTCATGAGGGATCGGTCATGCCAAACTAATTTAATCAGTTTCTATGAGGAGACTTGACAGCGATGGATGTCGTAAATCTGGACTTCTCCAAAGCATTTGTATACACCTCCAAAGGTTAGTATATAAAATGAGAATGCTCGGACTGGGAGAAAATGTCTGTATGTGGGTAAGTAACTGGCTGAGTGATAGAAAACAGAGGGGGGTTATTAGTGGTACACACTCAGATTGGGTCACTGTCACTAGTGGAGTACCTCAGGGGTCAGTATTGGGCCCTATTCTCTTCAATATATTTATTAATGATCTTGTAGAAGGCTTGCATAGTAAAATATAAATTTTCGCAGCAGAAAAGTGGCAGGTGAGTTCTAACACTGACAAATGTAAAGTTATACACATGGGAAGGAATAATGCAAGTCACCCGTACATACTAAACGATAAAACACTGGGTAACACTGACATGGAAAATGATCTAGGAATTTTAATAAACAGCAAACTAAGCTGTAGAAATCAGTGTCAGGCAGCTGCTGCCAAGGCCAATAAGATAATGGGTTGCAACAAAAGGGGCATAGATGCCCGTGATGAGAACATAGTCCTGCCACTTTACACATCACTGGTCAGACAACACATGGAGTACTGTGTACAGTTCTGGGCTCCTGTGAACAAGGCAGACATAGCAGAGCTGGAGAGGGTCCAGAGGAGGGCAACTAAAGTAATAACTGGAGGGGGGACTACAGTACCCTAAAAGATTATCAAAATTAGGGTTATTCAGAAAAGACGACTTAGGGGAGATTAATTACTATGTATAAATATATCAGCGGTCAGTACAGAGATCACTCCCATCAGCTATTTGTCCCCAGGACTGTGACTGTGACGAGGGGACATCCTCTGCGTCTGGAGGAAAGAAGGTTTGTACACAAACATAGAAGAGGATTCTTTACGGTAAGAGCAGTGAGACTATGGAGCTCTCTGCCTGAGGAGATGGTGATGGTGAGTACAATAAAGGAATTCAAGAGGGGCCTGGATGTATTTCTGGAGCGTAATAATATTACAGGCTATAGCTACTAGAGATGGGTCGCTGATCCAGGGAGTTATTCTGATACCTGATTGGAGTCGGGAAGGCCTACTGCCTGCGCAATCCAATAGCTCCTGAGGACAACAGCCTCAAAGTGTCACTGGGCATGCGCCGAGCCCAGTGACGTCTTCTTATTGCTCAGGAGCTATTGGATCGCACAGGCAGTAGGCGGTATTGCGCCTGCGCAAGATTTCCTGCGGCCGACATGAAGATTCCAGGGGTGTAGCTTGAATGAATTCGTTGACGTAGCAGAGGGGGCGGCGCCGTTAAACTAGGCTGTGGGAGGATAGTTCATAGCGAGGAGGAGTGCTTTGGCTCTAAATTAAGGCGGTCTAGGCACTGCAGGGGGGGGGGGGGGGAGGGTGAAGAATAACGCCCCTCTGGGCACCTTCAGGGTTCATTTGCATAATACAAAAATAGCTTTTTTAGCTAAATGAAAGCATTAATATAAGAAAGAAAACCACTGCAGGAAATAAGGTATTTTATTAAACATGGCAATGGTGACAGATTAATATGGTCAAACCAGGTGACGATTCCCTTTAACCCCTTAAGGACGTAGGACGTACCGGTACGCCATGTTTGCCGAGTCCTTCAGGACCCAGGGCGTATCGGTACGTCCTAACTTTAAAATTTTATTGCGGAGCGGCGGGGATTAATCGGAACAGGATGTCCGCATTCAGCTGGGCATCCTGTCACAACGCCGGGGGGGGGGGGGGTCATGTGACCCCCCTCCGCATCGGCGATCGCCACAAACTGCAGGTCAATTCACACCTGCGGTTTGCGTTTTTACCTTATCCGGCGGACGGCGGTGCCATGGGGTCCCCATGCAGCTGTAGGGGGGACCCGATGGCATGGAAGGCTGCGCAATGCCTTCCTTAGGCATCTGCGCTGCCTTCCGGTGACGAGCCTGTGAGATCCAGCCCCCTGGATCTGACAGGCTGGAAGCTGCATGAGTAATACTCACTGTATTACTCATACAGCCAATGCATTCCAATACAGAAGTATTGGAATGCATTGTAAAAGGGATTAGACCCCCAAAAGTTGGGACAAAGAAATAAAGTTTCCCCCCCAAAAATTAAAAGTTTCAAGTAAAAATAAACAAAAACGTCATTTTCCCTAAATAAAGTAAAAAAAAAGGGGTAATAAATAGGGGGGGGGGGGGGAGTAGACATATTAGGTATCGCCACGTCCGTATCGACCGGCTCTATAAACATATCACATGACCTAACCCCTCAGATGAACACCATAAAAAATAAAAGCTGTGCTAAAAAAAAAACATTTTTTTGTCACCTTACATCACAAAAAGTACAACATCAAGCGATCAGAAATGCGTTTGCCCAACAAAATAGTACCAATCTAACCGTCACCTCATCCCGCAAAAAATGAGACAAGCGCCCAAAAAATAAAAAAAATATAGTTCAGAATATGAAGACACTAAAACATAATTTTTTTTGTTTTAAAAAAGCTGTTATTGTGTAAAACTGTGCTAAATAAACAATTTTTTTGTCACCTTACATTGTTTAAAACTTACATAAATAATAAAAAGTATACATATTAGGTATCGCCGCGTCCGTAAGAACCTGCTCCATAAAAATAACACATGACCTAACCCCTCAGATGAACACCGTAAAAAAAAAAAAAAAAAACGGTGTAAAAAAAAAGCCATTTTTTTGTCACCTTACATCACAAAAAGTGTAATAGCAAGCGATCAAAAAGTCACACACACCCCAAAATAGTGCCAATAAAACAGTCATCTCATCCTACAAAAATCATACCCATCCCAAGGAAATCGCCCAAAACTGAAAAAATCATGGCTCTCAGACTATGGAACCAGTAAAACATGATTTTTTTGTTTCAAAAAAGAAATCATTGTGCAAAACTTACATAAATAAAAATAAGTATACATATTAGGTATCGCCGCATACGTGACAACCTGGTCTATAAAAATATCACATGATCTAACCTCTCAGATGAATGTTGTAAATAAAAAATAAAAACTGTGTCAAAACAGCTATTTCTTGTTACCTTGCCTCACAAAAAGTGTAATATAGGGCAACCAAAAATCATATGTACCCTAAACTAGTACCAACAATACTGCCACCCTATCCCGTAGTTTCTAAAATGGGGTCATTTTTTTGGAGTTTCTACTCTAGGGGTGCATCACGGGGGCTTCAAATGGGACATGGTGTAAAAAAAAAATGTCCAGCAAAATCTGCCTTCCACAAACCGTATGGCATTCCTTTCCTTCTGCGCCCTGCCGTGTGCCCGTACAGCAGTTTACGACCACATATGGGGTGTTTCTGTAAACTACAGAATCAGGGCGATAAATATTGAGTTTGGTTTGGCTGTTAACCCTTGCTTTGTAACTGGAAAAAAAATATTAAAATGGGAAATCCACCAAAAAAGTGAAATTTTGAAATTGTATCTCTATTTTTCATGAATTCTTGTGGAACACCTAAAGGGTTAACAAAGTTTGTAAAATCAGTTTTGAATACCTTGAGGGGTGTAGTTTATAGAATAGGGTCATTTTTGGGAGGTAAACCGCGCAAAGTGACTTCAGACCTGAACTGGTCCCTAAAAATTGGGTTTTTGAAAATTTCTGAAAAATTTCAAGATTTGCTTCTAAACTTCTAAGCCTTGTAACATCCCCCAAAAATAAAATATCATTCCCAAAATGATCCAAACATGAAGTAGACATATGGGGAATGTACTATTTTTGGAGGTATTACTATGTATTATAGAAGTAGAGAAATTGGAACTTGGAAATTTGCAATTTTTTGAATTTTGGGGGAAAATTTTGTATTTTTTTTTATAAATAAAAAATAATTTTTTTTACTTCATTTTACCAGTGTCATGAAGTACAATATGTGTCAAAAAAAAAAAACTATCTCAGAATGGCCTGGATAAGTCAGAGCGTTTTAAAGTTATCAGCACTTAAAGTGACACTGGTCAGATTTGCAAAATTAAGTCCTAAGGCTGGGTTCACACCTGAGCGTTTTACAGCGCGTTCCTACGCGCTGTAAAACGCTCAACAAGGAGAAACCAATGATTCCCTATGGGAATGGTTCACACTTGGGCGTTTTACAGCGCGTACGATCGCGCTCTAAAACGCCCGACGCTCCAAAAAGTACATGAGCGACTTTTGGAGCGTTTGTGGCCATAGGACACTGTAGTGAATCACACAAACGCGCGTCAAACGCGCGTTTACTATTACAAAAACGCGCATAAAAATGCGCGTCAAAAACGCGCGTAAAACGCGCGTTTGCGCAACGCTCAAGTGTGAACCCAGCCTTAAGGGGTTAAGTGGAGAAAATTGGCTTCTACCTCACAGGAGTTTTTTTTTGCCTTCCTCTGGATCAACTTGCAGGAGAACAGGCCGAACTGGATGGAGAAATGTTACTATGTAACTATCTAGCATGTAGGCCCCTTTCACACAAACAATCCAGATTAGGTTAACATGCGTTCAGGAAAACTCGCACCTTTTCGCAAGTTCATTCAGTTTTGTCTGCGATTGCGTTCAGTGGTTCAGTTTTTATGACGCGGGTGCAATGTGCATTGTTGGGTTTTTCACGCGCGTGATAAAAAACTGAATGTTTATAAACAACATCTCTTAGCAACCATCAGTGAAAAACGCATCACATCCACACTTGCTTGCGGATGCCATGCGTTTTTCACGCAGCCCCATTCACTTCTATGGGGCCAGCGTTGCGTAAAAAAACGCAGAATATAAAACATGCAGCGATTTTCACACAACACAGAACTGATGCGTGAAAAACAGCGCTCATGTGCACAGACCCATAGAGATGAATGGGTCAGGATTCAGTGCGGGCGCAATGCGTTCGCATCACACGTTGCACCCGCACGGAAATCACGCTCGTGTGAAAGGGGCCGTAGGGTTACAGGATAAAACTGACAACTGGGGGATACCTGCTGTATAGTATTTAAGCAGTTCCATAAGCAGGAAATGGAGCAGAGCCTGCGTCCACTTAGCTATTAGTGACGTGATGTGGCGGCTCTTTTAAATACAGCCGATGCACCAGTGGAAATTCGCCTACCAGGGGGGACATGGATCACAGCAGAGACTCCACAATGTAAGTAGGATATACTTGAAACTAGAGGACTCACGAACTCCATATATATTCTGTGAGCACTGGCAACAATGCCCACCATTAATGATGCACTTTATCTATAGTGTATGCCTTGCCAAGCTACCATGACAGGAGACCAACAGAGGTCAATTATACCCACCAAACCGTGAGTTTACACTTACCAGTGAATGCGCTTATATCTAGATATGTATACATTGATTCTGACTGTGGAATACATCTGTTTCCTGTCCCTTATAGGATGTGGATATAGATGTGGATCACACGTGACGGAGTCCTAAACAGGCATAAGTATCATTATCGATATATCTTTATGTCCCCACCCCTGGTAGAGCGTCTTTTCTTCTTTGGTGCACTCAGGCCTCTAAGCCGGCATTTGGTTTTGAGCACCGATTTCATGTGACCCAGCCCTATACTGGCAACTTTTGAGTCACATACAATGGCTTGCACATGTAATATGTAATATATAATTACACCTCCTGATGATCCCACAATCTACACGTGGGTGAAACGCGTCGAGGCAAGCGAGGAGTTTGACTACCACGTCAACCCTAGATAGTATATGGTTATAACACCAATACTAAATAAGTGTATGTTCGTATATTCGTGTTTCTTTTGTGTCTGTCCGTATCACCAGTGTGTCTTTAATTGTTTAATTCCCATCCAGTCTATCTATATAGCTGACCAATACGACATCCTAATCCCTTACCTTCAAAACCAGTCCACATGCCTCTCTTCACCTCTATAGGGAGTAGGAAGGGCTAGCAGCATAGGCACGTGGACAGGGGGTCTCCACCATCAGGAGCCTTCCCTGGGCAAAGGGCTTTAGGACAGGGGTAGACTTAGGGACAGCGATTTCCCCTTACCCCAAATAACGATATATCTTCTTTGGATGTGGTTTATGGTCACTTTTTGTATGTATGTCCTATAGTTTATAAGTGAATCCCTTAGGGATTTTTAACGTATACCAAATAAAATATTATTTTAGGGGTCTAATTAATAACATGCTGGATATATATATACAATACAGTTACCCCCTTATATCAATGTTTACTGATTTTTGCTGGATTTATATGATTTAATAGTGTAATGGCTAACTTCCTGACGGGTACATTCTTCACGGAGGCACTTATCAGTGAGGCAAAAGAAATCTTTTCAGATAGGGACGTTCCGGGCCTGTCCACATCCACCTCATGTAAACAGGTATTCCATGAACTTTATGACAAATATAAGGATAACATCAAATCCTGGTGGGAAATCAAATCCATTGAGAGCTACTTGGAACTCAAAATAGTTCCTCGAGGCCTCCGTCACCAGGTGAAACCAGCTGACCGTATTACATCTGTAGAACTGCTAGTGAAATGGGAGGAGGAACTCACTCGTAGTTCGCTTAATTTGATGAATATCCTCTTAGAGGAAGAGAAATTATTATTCGAGCGTACCTCTGTTAAACTACAGGAACAAATTGAACTTGCCCTCAAATTAAAAGGGGACCCTGACTTCGACAGGCGCGAATCGTCTCTACAGACTCTAGTGGAGAGGTTTCAGCGCCTATTGAAGGACAGGAAACATAGGCAATTTGTACGCGACCTCACAGAATTCAGGGAAAATAGGGCATATAAACAACCCACTCCCATAGAACCCCCCATTGTGTCAGATATCTCTTCCTCTGAGGTCGAATCATCTGATACCGAACTCCAACATCAGAACTACGGCAGAGGAAGATTCTCGGGCAACAGGAGACGTGGAAAGAGATGGCCACGGGGAGGGGGTGGGAGACGAGGGGCATCACGAGGGTCTCAATACCCAACTGGGCCTCCGCCTCAATACTTATCTCCCTCTTCTCGTTCGCCATCCTCCTCTCAATCTGGACCCTCTTTTTTAGAGCAGGCCCAGGCTCCCTACAATCTACGGGGACGGTTACTAACAGACAAAACATAGTGGATGGTCTACAAATCATTAATCTCACGTCTCGTGATTTATCGGTTGTTGAGACTCAGGTACTGAAAAAAGGTTTGTCATTTGTTCCAACCGCGAACTTCTGCCTCTTCAGTTGGACCAAGGACCTACACTTATTTGCCAGGCGACTCAAGTGGCAGAAGTTCTTCAAACAATCCAATAAACAAACATGCGACAGTCTGGGTCTGGATATATCCGATTACGCGGACTTCCAGATATTGATGGACCTTGGGGAGGAGAATAGAAGAAACCCGGGACATGGACCATATACGGACCTCAAGCTAAAAAGTAAAAAGATGCCGCCCCCTCATAACTATGAATGCATAGATATCTTCTTACAGATGGTAATATCAGATCTAGAGAAAATCGAGAAGATACGACCCAGGGAATATAATCTATCACGGGAAGAAAATGTCTGCATTACAGTCGCTGGAACGAGATAAATCTATCATCATAAAGCCCTCTGACAAAGGGGGAAATTTAGTGATCCTGGACCAGCCCCTGTATGTGCAGATGTGTATGGACCTCCTCAAAGATAGAGGGGGATATGGTACTCTAACATCTAATCCTGCTATACGCTTTAGGATGGAATTAAAAAATATACTGGATGAAGGTATTTGCAATAAAGTAATATCACCCACGGAATATGACTTTCTCCTACCAATGTTCCCAAGTACAGCGACCTTCTATGGCCTCCCCAAGGTCCATAAGGGTACGAATCCACTAAAAGGTAGACCAATTATCTCAGGGGTGGATTCACTCACTCAAAACAGTGGAATCTACATTGATCGTGTCCTGAGTCAGTTCGTCGTGTCCCTACCGGCATACACTAGGGACACGATGGACTTCCTCAATAAAATTGACACCATCAATTTGGACCCGGGATGCCTACTCGCCAGTATTGACGTGGAGTCCCTATATAGCTCAATACCTCATGATAGAGGACTCCACGCCGTGGAATACTTCCTAGCGACTAGGGGGATATTCTGTAGGGAACATAATGCCTTTGTACTCAGGCTGCTTGAGTTTGTTCTGACCCACAACTATTTTCTATTTAATGGGCGGTTCTTCCACCAGCTCAGGGGGACGGCAATGGGGAGTCCCTGTGCCCCCTCATATGCCAATCTCTTCCTGGGCTGGTGGGAGGACACCCATATCTTTCCAGACCAGGACATGTGGTGGACAGACAAGATATTGGTCTGGACACGATATATCGATGACGTGTTCCTGGTCTGGAGGGGTGGATCGGATGAATTCAATAGGTTCATCACTGACATTAATGTTAATAATGTGGGCCTCCATTTTACATCAGAAATTGACTCTAAATCAATTGCCTTCCTGGATGTACGTATCACGATTGAGGGTGATAGGCTTACTGCAAACATGTTTAGGAAGACGACCGCAACCAATTCCCTCTTGCACTGGGATAGTCACCACCCGGTTCCCCTTAAACGAGGGATACCGAGGGGACAATATCTCCGTGCAAGGAGGAATTGTTCGGATAATCAAGCCTTCTTCAACGAAGCCAGGAAATTACAATCCAGGTTCAGAGAAAGAGGCTACCCACAGCAACCGTTGAACCTGGCATTTAAACATGCAGTATCCCAGGATCGTAGTAAATTATTAGTCCCAAAATTAAGAGATGGAGATACCGTGCAACCACCCCGTATTGTTTCCACCTATGACTCTGCGAATCAGGAGGTGAGGAGAATACTTGACAGATACTGGCCCATTTTACGGATGGACCAGGACCTGTCGGACGTCCTAACCCAAAAACCGGGTGTCTGTTACAGGCGGGGCAAAAGCCTTAAAGATCGCCTGGTGCATAGTCACTACGTTCCACCTGCCAGGGAGGGTACTTGGCTGGAACGTAAACCCCTTGGGATGTTCAGATGTGGCGCATGTAAAGCCTGCCAGTATATATCTACGGCTAAGGCTATAACTTGCAGTGCCACAGGACTGACAATTGACATCAGGGACTTCTGCAACTGTCGCAGTAAAGGGGCTATCTATATCTGCCAATGCCCCTGCCCGAAAGACTACATAGGGAAAACGATACGGGAACTACGCAGGAGGGTCTGTGAACACATAAATGATGTCAATAATAAAAAAATCACTCCAGTGGCTTCTCATGTTAATGATGTACATGGAGGGGACCCTCTCTGTCTAAAATTCTCCGTTCTGGAGCTCATACCACCTTCACCCAGAGGCGGTAATTGGGATAAGAAAATCCTGCAGAAGGAATGTGTGTGGATACACAGATTTCATTCTCAGGCACCCACTGGCATCAATGAAAGGTTGACATTTTCCTGTTTTCTATGAGATATGACAGTGCCCGTAATTTCCCTATTTCTGTTCTTTAAAAAGCCTAGCTTCATGTGAAGATAAGGAATGTACCGAAGATTAGACCACATGCGTGAAGCATGAAAATAACATATCAGATTGGACATTAGTGACGCAATATCGGGTCACTGTCCATAGGTTAACCACGCACTCTGGTTACCTCTATATAGGATGCACATATAAAATCTATTTTACCATATGCCGGAATACATACTTTTCAGTGTTTAAATCATGTGCTCCATACTGTTAAGAGGTATCATTTGATTTGGGTGCCCAAAATTTGCACCTTCCCCGATATGATTGACAGTCTCTATATGCTGGGGTCATATACCATGGCCAAGTGTATGTTAATGACAGCAGTATATACCTGCCAAGTCCCATCAGAGCCATGATGGGGTAATTAGTCATATATTTGAACATGATAAAAACTAGGTGGGACTGAGCCATCAGGGATTGAATATCATATGATAAATAGTTTATCTTGCTTGATCACATACCCATCCATTTTTAAAGAAACTGTAGGGAATTAGATCGCAAGATTGTAGGACCGGAAGTAGCCCCGTGGAACGCACGTGCGCTCCACCATCCAGGAAGGAGCTGCTGGCTGAGCTTGAGTCAATCAGCCCATAGGAGCGAGCACTTCCGGTGTTTGGAACGCATGTGCGTTCCACCATCCAGGAAGGAGCTGCTGGCTGAGTTTGAGTTAATCAGCCCATAGGAGCGAGCACTTCCGGTGCTTGGAACGCACGTGCGTTCCATAAGCAGGAAATGGAGCAGAGCCTGCGTCCACTTAGCTATTAGTGACGTGATGTGGCGGCTCTTTTAAATACAGCCGATGCACCAGTGGAAATTCGCCTACCAGGGGGGACATGGATCACAGCAGAGACTCCACAATGTAAGTAGGATATACTTGAAACTAGAGGACTCACGAACTCCATATATATTCTGTGAGCACTGGCAACAATGCCCACCATTAATGATGCACTTTATCTATAGTGTATGCCTTGCCAAGCTACCATGACAGGAGACCAACAGAGGTCAATTATACCCACCAAACCGTGAGTTTACACTTATCCAGTGAATGCGCTTATATCTAGATATGTATACATTGATTCTGACTGTGGAATACATCTGTTTCCTGTCCCTTATAGGATGTGGATATAGATGTGGATCACACGTGACGGAGTCCTAAACAGGCATAAGTATCATTATCGATATATCTTTATGTCCCCACCCCTGGTAGAGCGTCTTTTCTTCTTTGGTGCACTCAGGCCTCTAAGCCGGCATTTGGTTTTGAGCACCGATTTCATGTGACCCAGCCCTATACTGGCAACTTTTGAGTCACATACAATGGCTTGCACATGTAATATGTAATATATAATTACACCTCCTGATGATCCCACAATCTACACGTGGGTGAAACGCGTCGAGGCAAGCGAGGAGTTTGACTACCACGTCAACCCTAGATAGTATATGGCTATAACACCAATACTAAATAAGTGTATGTTCGTATATTCGTGTTTCTTTTGTGTCTGTCCGTATCACCAGTGTGTCTTTAATTGTTTAATTCCCATCCAGTCTATCTATATAGCTGACCAATACGACATCCTAATCCCTTACCTTCAAAACCAGTCCACATGCCTCTCTTCACCTCTATAGGGAGTAGGAAGGGCTAGCAGCATAGGCACGTGGACAGGGGGTCTCCACCATCAGGAGCCTTCCCTGGGCAAAGGGCTTTAGGACAGGGGTAGACTTAGGGACAGCGATTTCCCCTTACCCCAAATAACGATATATCTTCTTTGGATGTGGTTTATGGTCACTTTTTGTATGTATGTCCTATAGTTTATAAGTGAATCCCTTAGGGATTTTTAACGTATACCAAATAAAATATTATTTTAGGGGTCTAATTAATAACATGCTGGATATATGTATAGTATTTATACTTAAAGGGGTTGTGCACTCCCAGGGTCTTTAAGGCAGACCCCTCAATATGGCTGACCCCACATAGGGAGTCATAATTACCTGCTCCCTAGTTAACCCTTTTGCTAGTACGGCGCTGGAGCGATAGGCAAACATGGCGCCCGCTTGCACGTGCAGTAGGGATCATGGCCGGCAGGTCTCTTCTGTTTCAAACAGCAGAGACCCGTGGCTAATTACCACAACCGGCAATAATGCCGATCGTGGTAATTAAAGCCTTTAGATGATATGATCAAGTGAGATCTAAATGGTCGAAAACCTGGACGCTCGTAAAAAAAATCTAATAAAATGTGATCAAAAAGTCACACACACTGCAAAATGGTATCAATAAAAACGACAGATTGTCCCGCAAAAAAAATTATTTTTCAAAGTTTACATTTATTTTTACACTATTTAGACATAAAAAACCTATACATACGGGGTATCGTTGTAATCGTACTGACCCGGAGAATAAAGGGCATGGGTCAGTTTTGCCACAAACAGAACAAAACCCGTAGAACGGTGGAGGATTTGCGTTTTTTTCTTCCTAATTTCACCCCATTGGGATTTTTTTTACCGCTTCCCACTACATTGTATGCCATAATTAATGGGGACATTAGAAAGTACAACTTTTCCTGCAAAAAACATAAGCCCTCATACAGCTGTATGAACAGGAATATAAAAAAGTTATGGCTCAAGGAAGACAGGGAAGAAAAATGAAAATGCAAAAACGAAAAAACCTCCGCTATCCTAAGGCCCCTTTCACACGGGCGAGTATTCCGCGCGGGTGCAATGCGTGAGGTGAACGCATTGCACCCGCACTGAATCCCGACCCATTCATCTCTATGGGGCTGTACACATGAGCGGTGATTTTCACGCATCACTTCTGCATTGCGTGTAAATCGCAGCATGTTCTATGTTCTGCGATTTCCACGCAACGCAGGCCCCATAGAAGTGAATGGGGCTGTGTGAAAATCGCAAGCATCCGCAAGCAAGTGCGGATGCGGTGCGATTTTCACGCACGGTTGCTAGGAGACGATCGGGATGGGGACCCGATCATTATTATTTTCCCTTATAACATGGTTATAAGGGAAAATAATAGCATTCTTAATACAGAATGCATAGTACAATAGCGCTGGAGGGGTTAATATTTTTTTTTTTATAAATTTAACTCACCTTAATCCACTTGCTCGCGCAGATCGGCTTCTCTTCTGTCTTCTTTTTTGCTGTGTGCAGGAAAAGGACCTGTGGTGACGTCACTCCGGTCATCACATGGTCCATCACATGATCTTTTACCATGGTGATGGATCATGTGATGGACCATGTGATGACTGGAGTAACGTCATCAAAGGTCCTTTTCCTGCACACAGCAAAAAAGAAGACAGAAGAGATGCCGGCTGCGCGAGCAAGTGGATTAAGGGGAGTTTAATTATTATAATTTTTTTAACCCCTCCAGCGCTATTGTACTATGCATTCTGTATTCAGAATGCTATTATTTTCCCTTATAACCATGTTATAAGGGAAAATAATACAATCTACCCAGCACCTAACCCAAACCCGATCTTCTGTGAAGAAGTTTGGGTTTGGGTACCAAACATGCCGATTTTTCTCATGCGAGTGCAAAACGCATTACAATGTTTTGCACTCGCGCTGAAAAATCTTGCATTTTCCCGCAATGCACCCGCCTCCTATCCGGGCAAAAAACATGACGCCCGTGTGAAAGAGGCCTAAGGGTTAAGTCTCGGAAAACCACAGCTCCCTGCTGCAGCTCTCATGAATTCACCGGGATGGGATGGGCTGCAGTACCAATCACAGCCACTAATCAGTATATGGCGCTGTATCAGGGCTTGTTCTGTGTGCTGCGGCCCCTTTGTCCAGCTGATTGGTGGGGTGCTGGGAGTCGGGGTGTTTCTCTTCCTTGTAGTTATGTTAATAAGGATACTAAGGTGACCTGGGGCAGATGAGGTGAGCAGATCTGCGGATTTCACCTTGTGACTGTTTCCTGATCCTGGTGCTCCGTTTATCTTTCCTCCCAGCTATTTACTATATTCCCTTGCACACGAACGTTGTGCATCTGTTCTGTGCATTGGGGACCGCAATATGCGGCCGGGACGGATCGAGACCGATTTAACTTGATTGGGTCCGTGATCCGTCCGCACCTCAAAAAAATAAAACAAGTTCTATTTTGCACTCCGTAGTGCTTCCATGGGGTTTCCGATCCGTGCTTCCATGGGGTTTCCGATCCGTGATTGCGGACCCATTCAAGTGAATGGGTCTGCATCCGTGATGGGGCAGGTGCCCGTGTACGCAATACGGCCACGGGCAAACAACGTTCGTGTGCAAGAGGCCTTAGACTGATACATCTTCACTTCACTGATACATTGTAACCATCAGGACAGAAGACACATCTGATGTGTTCAGCTCACAGAGCATTGCCCAGACTGGATACAATGTAACAAGCCGTCTGCTGTGAGAAGTATAATGCCACCTGCACACGTTGCGGAATACGTGCGGATTGCCGTGCAGGAAACCGCAGTGTGATACAGTACCAGCAAAGTGAATGAGATCTCATGTGCAGTTTGATTTTTTTTTCCGTGCGGAAATTGACCTGCATTGGCGATTTCCAAATCTGCAGCATGTCAATTATGTTTGCGGTTTTAGCTGCGGATTTCACCCTTTTCCAATGAAGGGTCTGCGGCAAAACCGCATTAAATCAGCACCAAAAACCGCTCTTAACAATTTCATATTTCGGTGCGGATATGCTGCAGAAGCACACAGAAACACGCACGGAAATTCGTGTGCAGGTGGCCTAAGGCCCACATCTCAGTTCTCTCGCGGCAGAAACCTGAGGGTCGGCCCAGGATTTCTGCCCAGAAAATACATGTTGGATTTTAAAGTCTGTTCACTGACAGCAAGAAGAGCTCTTGAAAATAGTAATGGACACATTATTGAATTCCATTCACATCAGGATGATAAAACTGACAATAATATAGGGGAGGCTTGATATTCCGCCACTCGGGAGTTAATCGCAGTTTTACCAGCAGCCGGGTGCGGTGCCGGGGGTTCGTTCATCACTGTCGGTGCCACGTATTGAAAAATCGCAAATCGGATACGTAACGAGTGGCCGATACAAGCCAGATATCGAACCAGGTCATGGCGGATGTTATACTGATCGCTCGTGTGACCTCCGCTGCTCAGAGTTGTACACTTATCTGTTACTAGGAAAGTCGGGTGACTACCAATATGGCTGCCATTACAGTCATGTATGTTCTATTCCCCAGTCCTACACTTCTGCTGGATCTGGTCCCTGATGGACTCCATAGACTTAGGCCGGGGCTACACGGGGATATGTGTCGAGCGACAGCAAGCCGCAAAAAGTCAACGTGCTGTTGCGCGAATATTTTAGGGTGCGGCTACACGGCGACACTGGTTGGGGCCAGGATCGAAGGGGCATCGCAGTGTAGTGGGAAACCCATAGAAGTGAATGGGGTCACAGCGCGAGTTGCATCGGTGCCGCGACTGCAACCCCTGAATCGCACAGAATCCAGCAGAGTCCAAATATTTTGCAAATCAGGGGTTGCAGTCGCGGCACACATGCGGCTCATGCTGCGACCCCATTCATTTCTATAGGATCGCTGATGCAATGCGATGCGGATGTGAACATAGCCTTAGGCCTCTTTCACACGAGCGAGTTTCCCGTCTGGGTGTAATGCGTGAGGTGAACGCGTAGCATTTGTACTGAATCCTGACCCATTCATTTCTATGGCCCCTTTCACACGGGCGAGAATTCCGCGCGGGTGCAATGCGTGCGGTGATTTTCACACATCACTTGTGCATTGCATGAAAATCGCAGCATGTTCTATATTCAGCGTTTTTCACGCCCCATAGAAGTGAATGGGGATGCGTGAAAATCGCAAGCAAGTGCGGATGCAGTGCGATTTTCACGCATGGTTGCTAGAAGATGATAGGATTGAGCATCCCCGGACCCCATTAAAGTCTAATCACTGTATTATTTTCCCTTATAACATGGCTATAAGGAAAAAGAATAGCATTCTGAATACTGCTTAGTAAATTAGGGATGGAGGGGTTAAAAAATAAAAAACAAATGAACTCACCTCATCCACTTGATCGCGCAGCTGGGATCCTCTTCTTTCTTCTTCTTCTTTCAGGACCTGCAAAAGGACCTTTGATGACGTAATCGCGCTCACCACGTGGTGACGTCAGCGCAGGTCCTGCTGAATGAAGATAGAAGATCCTTCCATTACGTCATCAAAGGTCCTTTTTCAGGTCCTGAAAGAAGAAGAAAGAAGACGATGCCGGCTCTGCCATTAAGTGGATGAGGTGAGTTATGTTTTTTTTATTTTTTAACCCCTCCAGCGCTATTGTACTATGCATTCTGTATTCAGAACCATGTTATAAGGGAAAATATTAAAATCTACACAACATCTAACCCAAACCTGAACTTCTGTGAATAAGTCTGGGTTCGGGTCTGGGTACCACAGTTAGTTTTTTTATCACGTGCGTGCAAAACGCATTACACCTGCACGATAAAAACTGACTGCAATTGCGTACCTACTCGCACGATTTTCCCTGATTGCAGACGCAACGCATCCGGACCTAATCCGGACACGCTCGTCTGCAAGGGGCCTATGGGTCTGTGCACATGAGCGTTTTTTTTTTCACGCATCAGTTCTGCGTTGCGTGAGAACCGCAGCATGTTCTATGTTCTGTGTTTTACACGCAGGCCTGGCCCCATAGAAGTGAATGGGGCTGCGTGAAAAACGCAGCCCCTTGCATCCGCAAGCAAGTGCGGGTGCGATGCGCTTTTCACTGATGGTTGCTCAGAGATGTTGTTTGTAAACCTTCAGTTTTTATCACGCGCGTGAAAAACTCATCAAAAACGCATTGCACCCGCACGGAAAAAAATGAACGCAATCGCAAACAAAACTGACTGAACTTGCTTGCAAAATGGTGCGAGTTTCACTGAACGCACCCGGACCTAATCCTTAGAGACTCCGTATCGCTTGCGTGAAAGGGGCCTTAGAAAGGGCTGAATAGAATTCTTACCATCTTGACAGAGGAGGACCACGCACAGATTTTTTATTTTTTCGGGGGATTTTTATTTTACAGTGGAATATGGTGGCTCTGAGCTCCTCTTCCTTTCTTCTTGCGATGCAGATCGCTCCCCAGACTCTTTTGTCTCAAGACCTAGAATTTCTGGTCTTGGTTTCTGTCGCTTTTCTTTGGTGAAGATTGTGATTCATGGGGGCGGGGCTGTGACAACCTCTGAGCGTTTTTAAATTAAAAGTGGTTGTCGCCATTAACAGACATTTTTCAGGCAGATGGATAGCATCCAGCGCAGAGGACGAGCTGGAGCCGTCGCACTGTGACCACCAATCACATCCCTGCTTTCATTCTCCAGTTTGCACGCTGTCATCTGATTGGTGGCTACGACGGCTGCTCCTGCTCCACTTTGTACTGGTTTCCACCCATCGACGAGTCGTTCGTCCCGATACAGTGGCTGCAGGGACACCCGGAGGGTAATGCCTCATTCACACGTTCGTGTCAGTGATGCCCCCGTGAAGCTGTCCGTGATGGACCCGTGTTGGGTCCGTGTGTCCGTATTTTGCTGTCCATGTTTTACTGACACTGAACAGCTGAAAAATAATTTTCAAAGCATCTCTTCCTAATGATCTGTAAAACACGGATGGCATCCGCGTTGCAACCGTGGTTTTCACGGAGCCATAGACTATAATGGGCATGCAAGAGCATGCATCCACGATAAAAACACGGACCCACGGACCGTGGTAAAACACTGATGTGTGAATACACACAATAATGCCTCTTGCACACGACTGTATGCCTTTTTCTGTATTTTGCGTTCTGTTTTTCATGATTCCGTTCAGTTTTTTGTTTCCGTTGTGTTTCCGTTTCCATTCTGTAGTTCCATTCCGCAAAAAATCTCCGTATGGTTTCCGTATGTGATCAGTTTTTTAGCGGATCGCAAAACGGAAACATAAAATTTGTAATCATTACTGTGATACAGTAAACACGTGCAAAGTGGACATGGATCCGCAAAAAAATGATAATATACTGATGTGTTCTGTATGCATTCCGTATTTTTCGCGGACCCATTGACTTGAATGGAGCCAGGGATCATTATTTGCGGGCAATAATAGAACAAGTTGTATCTTTTAGCGGAACGGAAATACGGAAACGGAATACATACGGAGTACATTCCATTTTTTTTTTTGCTGAACCATTAAAATGAATGGTTCCGCATACGGAACCCACAAAAACGGAACAGAAAGAAGGCCCCTTTCACACGAGCGTGACGGATGAGGTCCGGATGCGTTCAGGGTGCGTTCAGTGAAACTCGCACCATTTTGCAAGCAAGTTCAGTTAGTTTTGTCTGCAATTGCGTTCAGTTGTTAAATTTTTCCCGCGCGAGTGCAATGCGTTTTGATGTGTTTTTCACGCGCGTGATAAAAAACTGAAGGTTTACAAACAACATCTCTTAGCAACCATCAGTGAAAAACACATTGCGTCCGCACTTGCTTGCAGATACAATGCGCTTATCACTGAAGCCCCATTCACTTCTACGGGGCCAGGGCTGCGTGAAAAACACGGAATATAGAACATGCTGCGTTTTTCACGCAACGCAGAACCGATGGGTGAAAAAATGTACACAGACATGAATGGGTGAGGATTTAGTGCGCGTGTTATACGTTCACATCACGTCACGTAAAAAGGGACCTAAAATGAATGGGGACGTGTGCTGTCCACGTACAGTGCACATACAGCACGTGGAACGCTGAAGTGTGAATGAGGCTTATATATGACTGCAATGGTGGAATCATGTATTACAGGTGGAGTTACCCTTTAACTCATTAAGGCTGAATACATTTTTAGTCTTCACCCCTTAAGGACTGGGCCGGTTTTCATTTTTGTAGTAACACCAGCTGTAGTACCAGTAGTACTGCACACAGTAACACCAGCTGTAGTACCAGTAGTACTGCACACAGTAACACCAGTTGTAGTACCAGTAGTACTGCACACAGTAACACCAGCTGTAGTAGCAGTAGTAGTGCACACAGTAACACCAGTTGTAGTACCAGTAGTACTGCACACAGTAACACCAGCTGTAGTACCAGTAGTACTGCACACAGTAACACCAGTTGTAGTACCAGTAGTACTGCACACAGTAACACCAGCTGTAGTACCAGTAGTAGTGCACACAGTAACACCAGCTGTAGTACCAGTAGTAATGCACACAGTAACACTAGCTGTAGTACCAGTAGTACTGCACACAGTAACACCAGCTGTAGTACCAGTAGTAGAGCACACAGTAACACCAGCTGTAGTACCAGTAGTAGTGCACACAGTAACACCAGCTGTAGTACCAGTAGTAGTGCACACAGTAACACCAGCTGTAGTACCAGTAGTAGTGCACACAGTAACACCAGCTGTAGTACCAGTAGTAGTGCACACAGTAACACTAGCTGTAGTACCAGTAGTAGTGCACACAGTAACACCAGCTGTAGTACCAGTAGTAGTGCACACAGTAACACTAGCTGTAGTAGCAGTAGTAGAGCACACAGTAACACCAGCTGTAGTACCAGTAGTAGAGCACACAGTAACACCAGCTGTAGTACCAGTAGTAGTGCACACAGTAACACCAGCTGTAGTACCAGTAGTAGTGCACACAGTAACACCAGCTGTAGTACCAGTAGTAGTGCACACAGTAACACCAGCTGTAGTACCAGTAGTAGTGCACACAGTAACACTAGCTGTAGTACCAGTAGTAGTGCACACAGTAACACCAGCTGTAGTACCAGTAGTAGTGCACACAGTAACACCAGCTGTAGTACCAGTAGTAGTGCACACAGTAACACCAGCTGTAGTACCAGTAGTAGTGCACACAGTAACACCAGCTGTAGTACCAGTAGTAGAGCACACAGTAACACCAGCTGTAGTACCAGTAGTAGTGCACACAGTAACACCAGCTGTAGTACCAGTAGTAGAGCACACAGTAACACCAGCTGTAGTACCAGTAGTAGAGCACACAGTAACACCAGCTGTAGTACCAGTAGTAGTGCACACAGTAACACCAGCTGTAGTACCAGTAGTAGTGCACACAGTAACACCAGCTGTAGTACCAGTAGTAGTGCACACAGTAACACCAGCTGTAGTACCAGTAGTAGTGCACACAGTAACACCAGCTGTAGTACCAGTAGTAGTGCACACAGTAACACTAGCTGTAGTAGCAGTAATAGTGCACACCGTAACACCAGCTGTAGTACCAGTAGTAGTGCACACAGTAACACCAGCTGTAGTACCAGTAGTAGTGCACACAGTAACACCAGCTGTAGTACCAGTAGTAGTGCACACAGTAACACCAGCTGTAGTACCAGTAGTAGAGCACACAGTAACACCAGCTGTAGTACCAGTAGTAGTGCACACAGTAACACACCAGCTGTAGTACCAGTAGTAGTGCACACAGTAACACCAGCTGTAGTACCAGTAGTAGTGCACACAGTAACACCAGCTGTAGTACCAGTAGTAGTGCACACAGTAACACCAGCTGTAGTACCAGTAGTAGTGCACACAGTAACACCAGCTGTAGTACCAGTAGTAGTGCACACAGTAACACCAGCTGTAGTACCAGTAGTAGTGCACACAGTAACACCAGCTGTAGTACCAGTAGTAGTGCACACAGTAACACCAGCTGTAGTACCAGTAGTAGAGCACACAGTAACACCAGCTGTAGTACCAGTAGTAGTGCACACAGTAACACACCAGCTGTAGTACCAGTAGTAGTGCACACAGTAACACCAGCTGTAGTACCAGTAGTAGTGCACACAGTAACACCAGCTGTAGTACCAGTAGTAGTGCACACAGTAACACCAGCTGTAGTACCAGTAGTAGTGCACACAGTAACACCAGCTGTAGTACCAGTAGTAGTGCACACAGTAACACCAGCTGTAGTACCAGTAGTAGTGCACACAGTAACACCAGCTGTAGTACCAGTAGTAGTGCACACAGTAACACCAGCTGTAGTACCAGTAGTAGTGCACACAGTAACACCAGCTGTAGTACCAGTAGTAGTGCACACAGTAACACCAGCTGTAGTACCAGTAGTAGTGCACACAGTAACACCAGCTGTAGTACCAGTAGTAGAGCACACAGTAACACCAGCTGTAGTACCAGTAGTAGTGCACACAGTAACACTAGCTGTAGTAGCAGTAGTAGTGCACACAGTAACACCAGCTGTAGTACCAGTAGTAGTGCACACAGTAACACCAGCTGTAGTACCAGTAGTAGTGCACACAGTAACACCAGCTGTAGTACCAGTAGTAGTGCACACAGTAACACCAGCTGTAGTACCAGTAGTAGTGCACACAGTAACACCAGCTGTAGTACCAGTAGTAGAGCACACAGTAACACCAGCTGTAGTACCAGTAGTAGTGCACACAGTAACACACCAGCTGTAGTACCAGTAGTAGTGCACACAGTAACACCAGCTGTAGTACCAGTAGTAGTGCACACAGTAACACCAGCTGTAGTACCAGTAGTAGTGCACACAGTAACACCAGCTGTAGTACCAGTAGTAGTGCACACAGTAACACCAGCTGTAGTACCAGTAGTAGTGCACACAGTAACACCAGCTGTAGTACCAGTAGTAGTGCACACAGTAACACCAGCTGTAGTACCAGTAGTAGTGCACACAGTAACACCAGCTGTAGTACCAGTAGTAGTGCACACAGTAACACCAGCTGTAGTACCAGTAGTAGTGCACACAGTAACACCAGCTGTAGTACCAGTAGTAGTGCACACAGTAACACCAGCTGTAGTACCAGTAGTAGAGCACACAGTAACACCAGCTGTAGTACCAGTAGTAGTGCACACAGTAACACTAGCTGTAGTAGCAGTAGTAGTGCACACAGTAACACCAGCTGTAGTACCAGTAGTAGTGCACACAGTAACACCAGCTGTAGTACCAGTAGTAGTGCACACAGTAACACCAGCTGCAGTACCATTCTTACTGATGCTTGTACAATCAGGGCTATGAGGTGCCTCTTACATATGTGACGTGACGGTGGTTATCACAGCGGCCGTGCGCAGAATCCTCCCTCCGTGGAATGGTCTGCAGACATCGCTCCACGCCCTGCGATCTGCTTATCAACACCGAGCAGCTGCCAAACATGTAATGATCATGAGGCTGGAAAATGCGACATAAATAGCTGCAATTCAGACATGTAACAGGCAGGCGGTGGACACGCCATGCAAGTCTAAGGCTGGGTTCACACTTGAGCGTTGCGCAAACGCGCGTTTTACGCGCGTTTTTGACGCGCATTTTTATGCGCGTTTTTGTAATAGTAAACGCGCGTTTGACGCGCGTTTGTGTGATTCACTACAGTGTCCTATGGCCACAAACGCCCCAAAAGTCGCTCATGTACTTTTTGGAGCGTCGGGCGTTTTACAGCGCGATCGTATGCGCTGTAAAACGCCCAAGTGCGAACCATTCCCATAGGGAATCATTGGTTTCTCCTTGTTGAGCGTTTTACAGCGCGTAGGAACGCGCTGTAAAACGCTCAGGTGTGAACCCAGCCTAAGGCCTCAGTCACACCTCAGGGTTCGGTCAGTGATTTACATCAGTGGTTTTAAGCCAAAACCTGCTGCGGCTCTAAACACGGAACAGGTGCAGATCTTTCCCTTATATATTATGTCGGTGCAGTCTCCAATCCTGGTTTTGGGTCAAAATCACTGATGGAAATCACTGACCAAACACTGACGTGTGAATGAGGCTACATGCACACGGCCGTATGTGTTTTGCGGTCCGCAAAAAAAAAAACGGATCCGCTGTCCGCAAACTAGAAAAAAAAAGGACATGCACTATTTTTTTGCGGAGCAACGGAATGGACATACTGATGCGGACAGCACACGGTGTGCTGTCGGCGTTTTTTGCGGACCTATTGAAATGAATGGGTCCGCATCCTATCCGCAAAAAAAATGGATCGGACACAGAAACAAAATACGGTCGTGTGCATGAGGCCTGAGGCATAAGGCAGGAAACTGCAGCTCGATTTAGGGTCCAATCACACGTCCGTAGAATGTGTCCACACCCGTTCCGCAATTATCCGGAACGGGTGCGGACCCATTCATTCTCTATGGGGCCGGAAGAGATGCGGAGAGCACACTATGTGCTCTCCGCATCCGCATTTCCGGAGAGCAGCCCCGAACTTCCGGTCCACTGCTCCGGAAAAAAATAGAACATGTCCTATTCTAGTCTGCAATTGCGGACAAGAATAGGCAGTTCTTTGGGGGTGCCGGCCGGGTGTATTGTGGATCCGCAATACACTACGGACATGTGACGGGACCCTTAGACTAATTTCAGACGAGTGTGTCCACTGCAGGAAACACGCTTCATGTTGTGGGGGCATGATTTCCCGTTATGGACTCTTCTCCTGTGACAGGACCGTATGGCATTATAATGATTTATTATCCTGTGTGTCTCTGCCCGACTTCCGCTGTAACGATGTATAATGTGTCTCTGCCCGACCTCTGCTGTAATGATTTATTATGCTGTGTGTCTCTGACCGACCTCCGCTGTAGTGATTTATAATGCTGTGTCTCTGCCTGAGCTCCACTGTACTGATTTATTAAGCTGTGTGTCTCTGACCGACCTCCGTTGTAATGATTTATAACGCTGTGTCTCTGCCCGTCCTCTGCTGTTATGATTTATTATGCTGTGTGTCTCTGCCCGACCTCTGCTGTAATAATTTATTATGCTGTGTCTCTGCCCGACCTCCTCTGTAATGATTTATTATGCTGTCTCTCTGACCGACCTCCGCTGTAGTGATTTATAATGCTGTGTGTCTCTGACCGACCTCCGCTGTAATGATTTATTATGCTGTGTGTCTCTGCCCGACCTCCACTGTAATGATTTATTATGATGTGTGTCTCTGACCGACCGCCGCTGTAATGATTTATTATGCTGTGTCTCTGCCCGACCTCGACTGTAATGATTTTTAATGCTGTGTCTCTGCCCAACCTCTGCTGTAATGATTTATTATGCTGTGTGTCTCTGGCCAACCTTTACTGTAATGATTTATTATGCTGTGTGTCTCTGCCTGACCTTTACTGTAATGATTTATTATGCTGTGTGTCTCTGACCAACCTCCGCTGTAATGATTCGCGTGTTATGGCGCCCCCTGCTGTTACACACTTGTTATAGCGCCACCTGCTGTCACCAACTGTTATGGCACCTGGTGGTGTTTAATACTTTTTATGGCGCCCCCTGCTGTTACATACTTGTTATGGCGCCCCCTGCTGTTACATACTTGTTATGGCGCCCCCTGCTGTTACATACTCATCATGGCTACATGCTTATGTCGGTTATGTATTTGTTCTGCAGGACATGCTCGGAGCAAGCAGCGGATCACATATGACAGTGTGGCTGAGGCAGACAAGATGGAGACACTTTACCGTCCACGACCACTGGTGGCTGCTCCGGTAAGCCGTGTACTGTGACAGCACTCATGCGTTTTGTATGGTTAACATGGATTTGTGCTGATAAATGAGCAGAAATATCACTTATAAAACATTTTCACAATCTCGGATCCTGGTAGGATAACGATACATTTAATAAATATTTTATGGCTAGAAATGAAGAAACTTCAAGTATCGGGTAACGTTTTTAATGATTTATATTCAGAGAGAAGGTGAACATGAGCGCACTGTCAGTACATCGCTCCCTTCTTTTCTTTTGGGGGGGGGGGGGGGGGGTCATATTATTGTACACTGTCCACACATAGAAATGTTATAGTTCAGTAGCCGCACACCTACACACAGATACAGTACACCGGCACAGACATGTACACAGCGCTCTACACTAAGGGAGGAGACTGCTCACACACCACGGGCCGCACCGACACTCTCACATACATACATGCTCACAACACCACAAAGAGGAGGGAAGGAAAACCCATACTCCCTCATCGGCTTATTAAAACCTAAAGTGACCTACGTCTCAAAGGCTTATCCACCATTGAACACCGTATACAGCAAATATATGGATATATACACTACAGAAAACACGAGTAACTTTGTCAATATATTACTTAATTTTTGCTGATCCTGTATTATACTCCAGAGCTGCACTCACTATTCTGCCGGTGGAGTCACTGTATACTACAGGATGTAACTCAGGATCAGTACAGGATAAGTAATGTAATGTATGTACACAGTGACTGCACCAGCAGAATAGTGAGTGCAGCTCTGGAGTATAATACAGGATGTAACTCAGGATCAGTACAGGATAAGTAATGTATGTACACAGTGACTGCACCAGCCGAATAGTGAGTGCAGCTCTGGAGTATAATACAGGATGTAACTCAGGATCAGTACAGGATAAGTAATGTATGTACACAGCGACTGCACCAGCAGAATAGTGAGTGCAGCTCTGCAGTATAATACAGGATGTAACTCAGGATCAGTACAGGATAAGTAATGTATGTACACAGTGACTGCACCAGCCGAATAGTGAGTGCAGCTCTGGAGTATAATACAGGATGTAACTCAGGATCAGTACAGGATAAGTAATGTATGCACAGAGTGACTGCACCAGCCGAATAGTGAGTGCAGCTCTGGAGTATAATACAGGATGTAACTCAGGATCAGTACAGGATAAGTAATGTATGTACACTGTGACTGTACCAGCAGAATAGTGAGTGCAGCTCTGGAGTATAATACAGGATGTAACTCAGGATCAGTACAGGATAAGTAATGTATGTACACAGTTACTGCACCAGCAGAATAGTGAGTGCAGCTCTGGAGTATAATATAGGATCAGTAAAAATTAAGTAATGGCTTTACAAAGCTACTCATGTTTTAAATTTCATTGACTCCAATAGGCCCCATTCACACAACCGTATTTTAGGTCCGCATCCCATCAGCATTTTTGGGTTCATTTCAGTAAGGCAGCAAAAAAATGTGGCATCCATATGTCCATTCTGCAGTCCGCCAAAAATGTCCTTTTCTTGTCCGTAAAAAAACGGATGCAACACGGACATCACTTTTGAGGCAGACTGCAAAATACATACAGTGGTGTGAATGCTCCCTAAGCGTAATGTATGCACACAGTGACTCCACTTTATATGTAGATTATTATCTACATGTGAACTCTAAATCAGTGATCAGAGGTGGACACGCACTTTATGTATTTAAATATTCAGAAGAAAGCTTTAAAATCGCACATTTATTCGGACACTGGAACCGGGCTTAATAAAATACATTATGGAGGTGTCTTCCGCCTGGATGGACACATTTTCAAAGTGCTGCAGCTACAGATCAGGAAATCTGCACAATCCGAGCCATTACAATATTGGAATAAATACCAGCGCTCTGAAATAACGTTCTCCGTCTACTGAGATGCAATCACTTCAGTGCGGCGGGTGGCCACGTCCAGCAGCATCCAACATCACGAGAGTGTATCACCTATTGAGGGGCAACTCTTCTGCATTTCTACTGCCTTGTGATCCAAGTCCTATATGGGGACACAGGATATTTGGAGCAGGACAAGGTGGATTTAGGATAGACACACAACGTATAGATCAGGGATCAACAACTTCCGGCACGCCAGCTGTTCTGAAACTACAACTCCCAGAGTCCTCCTTTCACTGCTATGGAAGTTACAAGAACAGCCAAGAATGTGTGCATGCTGGGAGTTGTAGTTTGCTGATTCCTGGTATAGACAGATCCTATACTGCAAACATTTCACCCTGAGCAGTTCATGCCTGCACCCTCCGTGCCCCTCATGGTGTGGTGCATTACCGCTCAAAGACAGATCGTCCTTGCCCGATCTTGAGTTTTCATTACGCCTTATACACATCCAGAGCTGCATTCAAAATATTTCTAGTTTAGGTGTCTCCAGTTGGATTGATGTCTGAACAGAGTATACCCTTCTGTCCTGCACCGTGGGAGATGTAGTGTAGACAGGGGTAAAATACGTCTTCCTGAGTGCAGTACAGCTACACCGTCTGCTGGCTGTTACCTTAACTCTAACAGACATTCTGACTACAGCTCTTGTTGTAACTAGAGTATAAGACATGAAACTCAGGATCTGTACTAGATTAATATGGGAAAGCAATATGAAGCATTTGCAAATCCAATGCAATAAGAGAAGATCAAATTGAGTCAGCGGCTGATATATACAAAAGAATTACTGGAATAAAAATCCACAAACCCAAGGGAACGTTCTTCCAAAAACTCTGTCGTTTGAGTTAGTGAGGTACTAGGCTGCTAGGGGCGGGGAAGTGGGGGTAGCAAATCTGTTAAATTAATGGAATAATATTAGAAGCGAGTTCAAGCGGATAAATTAAAAGGCAGAAGGGGGAGTGGTGCTTTGAATGGATAAAAGTCTCAGTTGAGAAGGTTGGCGATAACCTGTGCTTTATGTCAATGCCCACGTGTCATACCGCTACCATGCTGCAGAGGGCAGCGGCGCTTACCACGGTGTGCAACCTTAATTCAGACAGAAACTTTGCTGCTGAATGCCAGCCTTAAGAATCCAGCTCCGCCGGATGAGGTTTAGAAGAGGTTAACAGCTGCTCAGCTTCCTCCAGCTCCTTCTGCATTAGATCCAGCTCGCCCTGTTCCAGAAGCTCAAAATCCTCCCCATCTCCGCCGGGCTCTACCGTTTCAGCAAGTGAAAGTTCAAGATTGGCTGTAGGTTCCGCGGCAATGGCGCCGCTGGCCGCTTCCTCACTCAAGGTATGGATCTGGCCTTCGTGTTGGGGGGGCTGACCCTTCCCATTGAAGTGCGTGTTGACAAAGTGGAGGGGAGAGGTGAGCGTGGGCAACAGCTCTTCTGGACTTAGGGTTAGTTGTTCTGCTGGAAAAAGCGGCATCTCGGAAGGTGGTAACTGCTTCTCATCGCCGTCGCGACGCTTCAGCCACAGGGGTGACTCAGTGGCATCTGCGAGAGGGGGATCTTCAGAGACGGCACCCGGCTGCTCCAAATCTAAAAACAAGAGATCTGGTCAATGAAATGCCCCAGGCAGAAATATTTCTAACATGGATGCTTCTGATGTGCAAATGTGCCGTTTTGTGTTTACAGCTCTTAGGCAGATCTGTGTGTTTCCAAGTGTAGTCTGACTCTGCAGGTTAAGTCCCTTCTATCTCCCTTTAAATGTAAGTCAGAAAGAAGCAGGGTCTGGGGAGGTAAAGTATGACTGCAGGATCAGACTAAAGGGGGTTTTAATTGTAGTGTGTAACCACTGAGACAGCCAAGTCTGCATAACAGGCACAAAGCGGTAGGAGATTCTTTAAAGAGGACCTCTCCCCGCTCCTGACCGGCCCGTTTTAATAGCTTCATGCATTTCCCATGTAATAACAATTCTGGAGCCTCTATTCTTATGGCTCTATGTTGTACCATCCCTCTATTATTTCTACTAGAAGTTATGAATGAATTGCTATCAGTCTGCAGTAAGGGTAAGGAGGGGGGTAACCAGTGTGTGTGTGTGTGGGGGGGTCCCTGCAGCTCAGCCCCACTGGAGTGAATGCGGCTGACCTGTAATACCAAGCACAGCCGCTGTATGATGTATGGCGCTGTGCCTGGTGAGCTGAAAGAAGGCAGCAGCGCTACTGCAGATCCCCACCGATCAGATACTGATGACCTGTCCACAGGATAGGTCATCAGTATAAAAGTCTCAGAAAACCCCTTTAAGCTTTTAAAAAAAAAATTATACAGCATCATGTTCTCCATATTCAATAGTGGACAGGCTGGAAGCCGTAATTTACCGCACATGAGTTATGTGTCTAGTAGGTCAATACTGTAGCAGTGGTGTCATGTATTGGCGGCGCACCCTCAGATAGATCGGTCAGCTGTGGTGTGGTCGCTCTGGATACTGAGAATCCCCCGCTTTCCAGGATCGAAGCCTCTTCATCTGACAGCTCAGAGTCAGTAATAGACAGGGCCAGAGCGGTGATTCTCACGTCCAGCTTTAAAGAGAACACAAAGAGTTAATCATATCACCTTATATCTGTGATGCCCAACCTCCGACACTCAAGCTGTGGTGAAACTACGACTCCCAAGATGTGCACTTGCTTGGCTGTTCTCAGAACTCCATAGGAATGTATGGAGCATGCTGGGAGTTGTAGTTTCACCACAGCTGGAGTGCCGGAGGTTAGCCATCGCTGAGTTATATGTAAGGGCTGGCAGTCCCATGAACGGGCATTCAGTTCAATGGTTGCCATATAAGGCTGCAATGCCAGATGCAGGTTAGTGAACCTTTGGTGACCAGCTGTAAATGGTCAGGAGAACGTCCACCCACCTCTGGAGAGAAGCCGGACAGCTCAATCTCGCTGTCACTGTCTGTGTCCGCTGTCACTTCCTGTCCTTCTTCTGGCTCCTTCTTGATTTGTCTTTCTAAAAGGATTTTTAAAAAAATACCCAAACATTATAGACTAAAAATCCGGAAGTGATCGTCTTCTGTGTTAATCTGTTTGTGGGAAAGTTGGACATTACAGATCTTACAGGGGACGCCTGGCTCTCCTGAATGGCTAACCACCTGATTATGGAGAAACAGGGGAGCAGGGGATGCATAATCAGACAGCTCTGCCATTCAGGAGTCCAGGGATGGCAACATCTGTAACGTCGGCCATGTTAGTCATCCTTTTCTAGAAATATTCTAGCAGGATGACCCTAGTAATGTTAATGGATTTTAGGCATTGGGGTACATGCCCTAATATGTTTAACTTTTTTTTTTACAGGAATTGTCTCTTGTACCTAAAGGGAAATCCAGTCCTGTTTGGGTTGTTACACAAGGAGTGTCTTCCTCCCCCCTGAAACAGTGCCACAAAATGTCCATATGTTGTGGCTGGAACTGCAGTGAATGAGACTAAGCTGCAATACCAGGCAGGGCCCATGGACGGGTGTGGTGCTATTTGGCAAAACAAATAGCAGCCATTTTTTTTTTTTTTTTTTTTTTTTTTTTAACCTTTGGGAACCCTTTATTAATGCCTGCAGGACTGGATCCAAGAACAAGAGGCTCATGAGTAGGGGTACCTTTTTAGGAACAAGACTGGATTATAGTTCATGCAGAGGGCGGTGGCACTTAGCGGTACTTTGGCCAGGCATGTGCTGTCATGTAAGAACTGCCTGAGTGTGGGACATGTACAGTCATATGATTGTTCTTGGAAAACATGGCGCGCTCCTTTGCCAAAGGGCATGGTTTTCATGTGAATTTACTAATGAGAGAGGTTGAAGATGCTAGGCATTGTGTGCCCACAGACTCCTGCGATATATGCCATGTGCTTGTCCAGACACATAGCCTGAAGCTGCTTGTCCAGGGATCAGCAACCTTTGACACTCCAGCTGCTGTGAAACTACAACAGCTAGCATGCACACATGCTTGGCTGTTCGTCTAACTCCCTTAGAAGTGAATGGAACATTCTGGGAGTTGTAGTCTCAGAACAGCTGGAGTGCCGGAGGTTGCTGATCCCCGTGCTAGACCATGGTAATATTTAAAGGGGTATTCCCATTGGGACATTTATCGTGTATTGATATGCCATTAATATCCGATAGGTGCTAGTCCCACCTCTGTGACCCGCTCCTATCTCAAAAACAGGGCCCAAGTGGAGAACAAGCTGCGAATGCGCGGCATCCTCTATGTTCACGGCTATGGGACTTCTATAAAAGCACTCTCTCACTCCAATTTCAGAAGTCCCAACGCACTGAATGGAGAGGATGCAATGCAAGTGTGGCATGCTCTTCATTCATGTCACAACCTTGAGACAGGAGTAGCACCCGCAACTATGGGACATTCTATCAATACAACATGAATATTCAGATAGGACAAACCTTTAAGAGCACTTGGAGTGATTGCACCTTCTATATGTCAACCACTGCACCTCTCCATTGCTCCAACCCTTACCTAAGATATCACTTACTCTTATGAGAACGTGGCCGGTCCTCTCCCTTCATGCTGTAGTCTAGCTTCATGAGGATGGGTTCTAGAGCGGTGTACATCCTCTGGATGAGTTCTCGATACACAACAAGCGGCCACAGCAGAACGCTGAGCACTGAAATAAAGAGAGAGGAGCAGAGCTGCCATGATGCCCGTGTCTCGTTATGAAGAGGACAACTATTGCTGAGCAGTAGTGGAGTTCTTACGTATTATGTAGGAAATCATAATGCCTGGAACATAATGTCCGACAACAGCCAGCACTGCGCAGCACGAACAGACCGTCGCACAGAACTGAATGGAGAGAAGAGAAAATGAAGACACACTCTATGCAGAGGCGAGATGAAAACCCTGGAGGGCAATCTTCACTTCAGCAGCAGCCCCTCCTCAATAACAACCAATAGCCACAATCCAGCTACGTGTACAGCAGTAGAGAACGCCAAGTATCCCAGAAGAACTGGTCATAAGTAGGGGTGTGAAACTGATCCCCAATAGGATAGGACTGTACCGGTTAGATATCATGGCTGCTTTCTTCCAGAAACAGCACCACTCCTGTCCATAGGTTGCGTCCGGTATTGCAGCTCAGCTCTGTTGAAGTGACTGTGCTTCAATAACACGCACAACCTATGAACAGATGGAGTGCTGTTCTATTCTAATCCTGGACAGCCCTTTTAAAGGGGTTGTGTTCAGACCTTTACAAGTGATTGCCTATCCTTGGGATATCTCACTATCTGACTAGTGGGGGAGGGGGGGGGGGGTCTGAGACCCCACACCCCTGACAATCAGCTGCCCTGCAATAGCTCCGGTGCTGGAATAACACAATATCATCTGCTGTGCAGTGGACAAAGATGGTTACCATTCTCTTCAATGGGAGCAGGCCTGCAGTAACCAGCTCCATCCCCTGTGCATCGGATGGAGCTTTTTAGTTCTGGTGCTGATCCGCGGGGGTGCCGGGTGTCAGAACCACTCCGATCAAATAATGATGGCATATCCTGAGGTTAGACCATTGTAAACAGTTGGGCAAACCCTTTATGGACCACTGGAATTTTAGTTGTTTTTCCACAAAGCATTCTATGGACCATAACTTTTTTATTTTTACATCTACATACCTGTTTAGGTGCTTTTTGTGGGATGAGTTGTAGCTTTTTTTTTTTATCATTTGAGGTGCATATAATAAAAAGTATATGTATATATAAATATATACACAGTATATATATAATATTTTTAAGCACTCTACCATTATAAAAAATACATATAAATATATTTTTTTCTAATGGTAGAGTGCATACATTTTTTTATTCCACCACAGGTTTCTTCCCCCCCCCCCCCCCCATAATGGTGGCAAAATAACTTTATTGTACTTGTCATTACGAGTTTGGGGATACCTGGTGTGTATGCTTTTACTATTAAGTTTTATTCAAGAAAAATAATTTAAAAAAATAATGTTTTTTCGAGTCCCATTAGTGGACTTAACATACATATATATTTTTTTTTAATAATGTCATATGTCTATACTACAACACATCACATGTAACATGCACAGGCATCTGTCAGGGCATACCTGAGGGGCTCTGGGGGCCTTTGTTAGGCCCCGGCTGATGGTACCCAATCTAGGCAATCAGCACCCTCTCCTCTCACCTTTCCTGGGTTTTGCTTCTTGTACAGCAGCAGCTCTTGGATGAATTGCTGCGAGGTGAACCAGGTCTCGGCAAGACAATGACACAGCTCCGGGACACTCAGCAGGCGGTGATGACCCGTCCCTCCACCCGCGGCCTCACTACAAACACAGAAGAGAAACCTGGTCACAATCCTATATCCAAGAAACGAACGTCAGTAAATCTCTTCTCATTTACTTGCTATACAAATACTATGGAGCGGGAATATCATGACAATTACACTGCCTGTCCCAAAAAAAAAAAAAGTCGCCACCTGGATTTAACTAAGCAAATAGTTCTGAGCCTCCTATTGGATAATTACTGCAGGGGCGATTATCTTTCAGCAACAAGTTATTTAACCCCAACTGGTGCAATGAGTTGCTTCTCATTTCTTATACAACCATGTTGAAAGCCACGTCTCGTGGTCGTGGAAAAGATGTTAGTCTGTTTGAGAAGGGCAAATCATCGGCCTGCATCAAGCGGAGGAAACATCTAAGGAGATTGCAGAAACTACTAAAATTGGGTTAGGAACTGTCCAACGCATTATAAAAAACTGGAAGGATAGTGGGGACCCATCGTATTCGAGGAAGAAATGTGGCGGGAAAAAACCCTGAATGATCGGCGATCACTTAAACGTTTGGTGAAATCAAATCAAGAAAAACAACAGTAGAACTCAGGGCTATGTTTAATAGTGAAAGTAAGAGCATTTCCACACGCACAATGCGAAGGGAACTCAAGGGATTGGGACTGAACAGCTGTGTAGCTGTAAGAAAACCACTAATCAGTGAGGAAAACCAGAAAAAAAAGGCTTCAATTTGCTAGGGAGCATAAAGATTGGACTCTGGAGGAAGGTGATGTGGTCTGAGTCCAGATTTACCCTGTTCCAGAGTGATGGGCACATCAGGGTAAGAAGAGAGGCAGATGAAGTGATGCCCCCATCATGCCTAGTGCCTCCTGTACAAGCTTGTGGGGGCAGTGCTATGATCTGGGGTTGCTGCAGTTGGTCAGGTCTAGGTTCAGCGACAGTATGTGCTCCCAGAATGAGGTCAGCGACTACCTGAACATACTGAGTGACCAGGTTACTCCATCAATGGAGTTTTTCTTCCCTGATGGCACGGGCATATTCCAAGATGACAATGCCAGGATTCATCGGGCTCAAATTGTGAAAGAGTGGTTCAGGGAGCACGAGACATCATTGTCACACATGGATTGGCCACCACAGAGTCCAGACCTTAACCCCATTGAGAATCTCTGGGATGTGCTGGAGAAGGCTTTGAGCAGCGGTCAGACCCTGCCATCATCAATGCAAGATCTTGGTGAAAAATGAATGCAACACTGGATGGAAATAAATCTTGTGACATTGCAGAAGCTTATCGAAACAATGCCACAGCGAATGCGTGCCGTAATCAAAGCTAAAGGCGGTCCAACAAAATATCAGAGTGTGTGACTTTGTTTTTTAGGTGGCGACTAATTTTTTGGACAGGCAGTGTATAATTATATGCAGTTTAGCGCCACCTATGGGCTAATTTACAGACAAACACCATCTGCTTCAAATGCAATAAAAAAATTAAAAAAAGAAGGGTTAGGATTAATTTTCTAGGTACCCAAGGCAGAGATTTTGGAACGTGATACCCCTGAAGTCCTAAAGTTTAGCAAGAAAACAAAAGATTACCCACCAATCCCTAGTGATATTCATAATAAAAAAAACCTCCATGTGCAGTTGTGACCGTAGCATGTAACCCCCCATCTAATATAACAGTAGCCGTATAACATATATATATATACCTGTCAGCGGATGGATCTACCAGAGGCTGAACTGTAAAACAGGAGACAGGGGATTAATAACAGAGAACGGATGTAGGGTTTTAACCACTTTGTTACCAAATACTTTTTTTTTGCTTTTGCCATAATTCTTTTGGAGGAGAAATTCTTGTTTCTTGTCTTCATTTAATTTCAGGCACTGTTTGGGGTGGATATACATTACTGTGTACTTTATATAATGTTTTGTGGCACAAATATAGAAAAAGGGGATTTTCATTTTTTTATACTGTTCCCTAGGTTATTACTGTTGTGTGAATGCCGGATAAGTGTATTATTTTTATTTTATGTTATGTATACGTGAAAAAATATATATTTCTGCTACATCTGTGCTAAATAATTCAAGTTTTTCATTTATATGACATTGTTTTTTACATATGAAATTAGAAACTCCAGCAATGAGATTGCAAAAGTGTAGACGTTTATTAGGTAGTGCGGCTGTACAATATATGTGACGTTTCGGCCACACACTGGCCTTTCTCAAACTGGTGACGCTATGGTAACAAGCGCGGTAGGAAGAGTGCAACAGCACTATAGGGGATGCGTCTGTTTTTTACAACTCTACCGCTTGATATTGACAGATTATACTGCGTTACTTGCTTTTTGTTTAACTATGTGAAACTTGTATTGATAACACTTGAATAAAATCAGATTCTATATAAATAAGTTTTTTTTGCAGATCTTGTTTTATCTAACAATTTGTTTTTAATTACTAGTTTACATACTTACCATATTTTTCGCTTTATAAGACGCACTCTTCCCTCCCCCCTCAAAAGTGGAGGAAAATGGCAGTGCTTCTTATAAAGCAAATGCTAATGAGCGCTTCTATTATAGAAGCGCTCACTACTATGCAGGAGGCGCGAGGAGTGGCAAGTAAAGCGCTGTAATCACAGCTCCCTGGCACTTTGCTGTTCTGACTACAAACAGCATCAGGATGTAGTGTGCGCACTATGACCTGACGCTGTACGCAGTCAGGTCACAGTGCAGCATGGGCCCCGAGACAACCAGAGAGCAGTGACTGCAGGAGAGAACGCCAGATCTGGAGATGAGAGGTAAGCTATTTTATTTGTTTTAGGTCTGATCTGATATGGGTGTCTGATGAAAAATAATTTTTTTTTTCTTATTTTCCTCCTCTAAAACCTAGGTGCGTCTTATCATCAGGTGTGTCTTATAAAGTGAAAAATACGGTATAATGTATCAGCATACTCCTGTACAATACAGTATTCTCTGTGTCACTGTGACTGACAGCAGGCTTATTGTATAGTCAGCCCCGGGGTCCCTTCCGTCTCCCCAAGGCTGATTGCACAGGAGTCCTCCAATCCTTGACCATGTCCCTGGTAAATCCAATGACCCAATCAAAGACAGAACCCCCTCTGATCAAATGTGGTGATCAAGGGGTTAAACAGACAAGGAATGCTTCTCTAAGAACAGGAGCTGGTTTTTACAGCAGGGGCTCGCAGTGACGCACTAATTCCCCCACTTACTGCAGCGACTGACAGCACCATCCGACCTCATAAAGATGGTGGGCGGTGGTTATAAGGGTTGTCCAGAATATTGATAGTCTATCCTCAGGATAGCCCATCAGTATCTAATAGGTGGGGGTCCAACGTCCTGCATCCCCCCCATTGAGCTGGAGGTCAGTACCACAACTACATCCATTGTGTAGTGGACGGAGCTGGTTACTGCAGTGCTGCTCCCATTCACTTCAGTAAGGCTGGTTTTACACGGGTGTTGCGGAAAAGATGCGGGTGCGTTGCGGGAACATTTTGCACGCGCATGAGAAAAATCTGCATGTTTAGTACACAGTGCTGTGTAGATTGTATTATTTTTCCTTATAACATGGTTATAAGGGGAAATAATAGCATTCTTACTACAAAATGCTTAGTAGAATAGGGCTGAAGGGGTTAAAAAAAAATATAATTATAATTTAACTCACCTTAATCCACTTGTTCGCGCAGCCCGGCTTCTCTTCTGTCTTCATCTGTGAGGAAAAGGACCTGTGGTGACGTCACTGTGCTCATCACATGGTCCATCACATGATCTTTTTTTTTACCAGTGATGGGTCATGTGACGGACCATGTGATGAGCGCAGTGCCGTCACCACAGGTCCTTTTCCTGTGCACAGCAAAGATGAAGACAGAAGAGAAGCCGGGCTGCGCGATCAAGTGGATTAAGGTGAGTTAAATTATTTATTTTTAACCCCTCCATCACTATTGTACTATGCATTCCGTAGTAAGAATGCTATTGTTTTCCCTTATAACCATGTTATAAGGGAAAATAATAATGATCAGGTCCCCATCCCAATCGTCTCCTAGCAACCGTGCGTGAAAATCGCACCTCTTCCGCACTTGCTTGCGATTTTCACGCAGCCCCATTCACTTCTATGGGGCCTGAGTTGCGTGAAAAATGCACAAAATAGAGCATGCTGCGATTTTCATGCAACGCACAAGTGATGCGTGAAAATCACCGCTCTTGTGCACAGCCCCTTAGAAATGAATGGGTCCGGATTCAGTGCAGGTGCATTGCGTTCACCTCACGCATCGCATCCGCGCGGAAAACTCGCCCGTGTGAAAGGGGCCTAAGAGGAGGGCTACATTTAAGAGGTTTTCTGGGCTTTTTAATATTGATGATCTATCCTCAGGATAGGTTATCAATATCAGATTGGCGGGGGTCCGACACCTGGCTGTACGGGGATACGTGCTGTATATCTATGCTGTCCCATAGACATACAGCAGCGGACAGGAAGAGAGAAGGGAGATGGCACGTGCGCACTGCATGTGCGCCATCTCTCCGTACAGCTGATTGGTGAGGGTACCGGGTGTCGGACACCCGCCTATCTGATATTGATGACCTATCCTGAGGATAGGTCATCAATATTAAAAAGCCCGGACAACCCCTTTAACTAGTACCGTCCACTACAGTGTGAAAAGAGCTCTGCAGTTTCAGTGCTGGAGCTACCCCAAAACAGTAGATAGGTGGGTCGGGCCCTTGTTGATAAGATACTGATAAATGGTAAAATCCTGGAAACCTTTTTAACCTGTTTCCTAAGTCTACTATAAATCGGTGCAGGGTTGTCAGGGAAGCAGCAGCTTGCGCTCTTTCCTATCTTACCGATCCTATAATTAATTAGTGCGCACATTATATAACACGTTAGGGAGTCACCTCTGCAGCGACGCAGCAGCCAGGGCTTCCAGCGATCCACACCCAGCAGACACAGCAGAACGAAACTCATCAAAAAAACAGGTCTCAACGACAAGTAGGAAAATAACCTGCAAGAAAAGACAGTGAATGTAAACTGAAGAAGGTCATGGTGTCCCCGGGCTTAAAGGGGTACTCCCCTCTTAAAAAGTTGTGGCATATCTCTAGCATTTGTGATGGTCTGAGCTCTAGGATAACTATCGATCCTGGGAATAATGGGGCCATAACTCTGATTTGGCATCGCATGCCCTTCTAAGTATTTCCTGAGCGGCAGTGCCCCATTCAACTGACTACAGTTCCCCGTATCATTTTCAGGATCGCAGGGGTCCCCAAGGTCGGACCCAATCAATAATAAAGTGGCAGAATGAATCCTTAAAGGGGTTTTGGGGATATTTTTATTGATTACCTATCCTCAGGATAGGTCATCAATATTGAATCGGCAGGGGTCCCGGTGATCAGCTGGTTGATGCATATAGGACGGAGCCGCCCCACTGATGTCGACGGCGATCAGGTAAACGATGAAGGGAAGGCTGCCCCGGCATGGCACGCAGCCTTCTCTTGAACCAGCTGATCGGTGACGGTGTCACACTCAGACCCCCACCGATCTGATATTGATGACCTATCCTGTGCACAGGTAATTAATAAAAACATCCCGGAAGACCCCTTTAAAGGGAACCTGTCACCAGGATTTTGTGGAGAGAGACGAGGACATGGGTTGCTAGATTGCCCCTAGCACATCCGCAATATCCAGTCCCCATAGCTCTGTGTGCTTTTATTGTGTAAAAAAAAAACGATTTGATACATATGTAAATGAACCTGAGATGAGTCCTGTCCCTGACTCATCTCACATACAGGACTCATCTCAGGTTAATTTGCATATGTATCAAATCAGGTTATTTACACAATAAAAGCACACAGAGCTATGGGGACTGGGTATTGCAGATGTGCTAGAGGCCATCTAGCAACCCATGTCCTCAGCTCTATACCCAAAATCGCGGTGACAGGTTCCCTTTAAGCCGTCATTTCTTAGTTATGTCTTCTTTAGGGAAACCAGAGTGACAACCAATATATTCATGATTACAGCTGTCACAGGGGTTGTCAGACCAAATCCAGAACATGTTCCCATTCACTATGCGGCTGAATATAATCTAGTGATCACTGTTTTCAGCCTGGGGAGAGGCAGACTCACCAAAACCCGCCGTGAAGTGCAGCTGCTGTCAGCAGGCTAGGCAACGGCCGCTCCCACACCAAAAGGCGCTGTCCTGCCGTAAGAAGCGGCCCCCAGCCACTGAGCTGCTGGTGCAGACTGGCCTCTAGGGATCTCATGTCCTCCTCCGAGGCTCCGGGGTCACGGCCACATTTCTCATCACCCTGGGATGGATCTCCTGAAGACCAAGACGTCACCTCATCTTTGGCAATCTTCTTCGCCCCAGGATCTGACGGTTCAGCTGTGTCGCTCATGGTGATCCAACCCGTGAACTGAACTTCACTTTCTGTATCTCTGTAGAACTAATACACCGCCAAGCCTTCTGATACGACGCGGTTCCTCCTGAGTCTCTCCGCAACATTCCCCTTGTGCTGCTCTTTCTGCAGCGTCCACCAACTCAAGAGTCAGCCGTGTCCCTGTCACCGTCCGGAGGCTCCTTCTACATACTCCTCCTGCCCTGTATATATCTACCCTGTCTTATACCCATCGAGGAAATTCAAAAATCGTGATCGGCCCCTGGACACGTCCTGTCAAGATGTAAAGTCCAATCACTTGTGTTGTACGTAACCCCCTATACTCGTCCTGACGGTCTGTATACCCCCGAGTACAGAAGTTATACCCCTCAACCACTGGCTATTGTCAAGCTCCAAATTGCCTGTTCTTCCCTTGCACCCCTAACTGCTGCCTGCCCTGACTGTATATACCTCCAGCTGCTGCCTGCCCTGACTGTATATACCTCCAGCTGCTGCCTGCCCTGACTGTATATACCTCCAGCTGTTGCTTGCCCTGACTGTATATACCTCCAGCTGCTGCCTGCCCTGACTGTATATACCCCTAGCTGCTGCCTGCCCTGACTGTATACCTCTAGATGCTACCTGCCCTGACTGTATATACCCCTAGCTGCTGCCTGCCCTGACTGTATACCCCTAGCTGCTGCCTGCCCTGACTGTATACCCCTAGCTGCTGCCTGCCCTGACTGTATATACCCCTAGCTGCTGCCTGCCCTGACTATATACCTCTAGCTGCTGCCTGCCCTGACTATATACCTCTAGCTGCTGCCTGCCCTGACTATATACCTCCAGCTGCTACCTGCCCTGACTGTATATACCCCTAGCTGCTGCCTGCCCTGACTATATACCTCCAGCTGCTGCCTGCCCTGACTGTATACCTCTAGCTGCTGCCTGCCCTGACTGTATACCTCTAGCTGCTGCCTGCCCTGACTGTATACCTCTAGCTGCTGCCTGCCCTGACTATATACCTCTAGCTGCTGCCTGCCCTGACTGTATACCTCTAGCTGCTGCCTGCCCTGACTGTATATACCCCTAGCTGCTGCCTGCCCTGACTGTATACCTCTAGCTGTTGCCTGCCCTGACTGTATACCTCTAGCTGCTGCCTGCCCTGACTGTATACCTCTAGGTGCTCCCTGCCCTGACTATATATTTCTAGGTGCTCCCTGCCCTGACTATATACCTCTAGGTGCTCCCTGCCCTGACTAGGGCCCTACCCTTACACCCCAACCTGTGCCCCAATAGTTCTCTGTTTATACGCCCAGCCCTGTCCTTATCTCCCCACAACCCCGGTGCTTACACCCCGGTGTCAGGGCTGTACGTGGCCCCCGGTGAAAGCTCCCGGTGTAAGCTCCCGGTGTACGGACTCCTCTCAGCCTGAATGTTGTTATTATGATGCTGCGCGGATGTGACGTCACTGTGCGGATCTACTTCCGGTCCTTGTGACAGGTGTCTGTGGGAAGAAATGAACTCTGAGGTAGAAAGAGTCCGGGAGACTGAACCGGTGACTGGGTGACTCTGGGAGACGCAGCCGCTTCTGAAACCACTTCACATTCTCTGACATCATTTCCTATTACTTTTTCACAGGCTGGGCTCCCTTACTCAAAATGGCGGCTATGAGATGATTCTTTGGTCACATGATAAGTCAAGTTCATGATTAGGCGGCGGAATTATGGGGAAGGTTCGGATAGACGGCGGACATCTTTGTTATGGGCACGTTGTAATGGGACCATAGGGTTTGGAATCCAAAACACACGTGACTTGACGGTGCCGTGCAGATCAGCCAATCAGCTCTTTGTTTGTAAGGCAGTAATAAAAAAACGAAAGCAGTAGTCTGGTTACTTACTAGCAACTCTTTCTCTCTTTTGCAGCAATTTTCCATTTTTTTCCCCTTTTTTATTTTCACTTCCTGCCTTCCCGGAGTCATAACTTTTTTATTTTTTCCATTCACATAGCCGCATGGGGGCTTCATTTCTGTGGGACAAGTTGCATATTGCGTATGAGGTAGTGTAGTGTACATATGGAGTGGAATGAGGAAAAAACACAATTCTGCTAAACTTTGTAGATTTTATTTTCCGTTGCATCGCCATTCTGACCCCATAACTTTCTTATAGTTCTGTCTTCAGAGCTGTGTGATGGGCCCGTTTTTTTGTGGGACGATCTGTAGTTTTCATTGATACCATTTTAGAACGACTGTGACTTTTTGATGACTTTTTATAATTATTTTTTTTGGAAAGTGAAGCGAATCGGACATTTATTTATAGGCAGATGCAGTGGTGGCCGTGCAGGGATCAGGGTGCTGGGGAGCAAGGTAAGTATAGCCTGTATGAGAGGCCCGGGCATTATAGGTGTTGGATAACCCCTTTAAGTCCCACTAGAGGACTTGAACATGTGATCGGCAGGGATCCATAGAAACATTGCGGCGGTTTGATGCTGCTATAGCAACTGAACTGCTGCCTCGAACTTAGCGCGTGGAAGCCGTTCAGACCCTCGGAGCGCAGCACTCCCCATGAAAGACCTCTGTGGTCGCAATTGACTGGCATCTGAGGGGTTAAACGTCAGTGATCGGCGTTATCGCCAATCACAGACCTTGTTTCTGGGCGTCTGCTGTGTAAAACAGCAGAACCCCGGTGTCTATGGCGACCCCTTAGCTTCTGAACGGGCGCCATATTTAAAGACTAAACATGGCGGATGTCGGTAAGGGGTTAAAGGGGTATTACCATCTGGGTATTTATGGGATATTTATGTTTATGGGATCACATACCATAAATGCGGGCAGCAAGCTTTTTTTTTTTTTTTTTTTTTTTACAAACCGGGGCCACCATGCAGTCAAATAGTGCATGGCCGTGCAAGCCGCTTGCGGGTGTGTGTGTGTGTGTGTGTCACATTAACTCATTAGAGACCTGACGCTTATTTGGAGTTCATTCTTAATCGCCACGCGGTTTGGCGGTTTCCCACATGGTACTCGGACACATGACAGCCCAGCCACCTTCCAAAAGACCCCCACCATTCTGATATTGATATATACTAAGGTTAGGTCATCAGTATAAAACACACGAAAAACCCCTATAACTTTAGATTTTTCACCAAAACACCTTCACACACAACTCTATGTTGTGCCATTCCTCTATTATTCCTGCTAGTTTTGAATGAATTGCCAACAGTGTGCAATGAAGGTCCAGCTGGGCGTTACCTGCTTGGGGGGGGGGGGTCCCTGCACAATCTGAGGTCTCGTCCAAATTTCCGTTTTTCACTGACATGTGCTGTCCGCATTTTCCACCTACAGCACACGTATCCATTGATTCAAATGTGTCTGTTCACGCATCAGTATGTTTTTAATGACCGACCGTGGGTCAGTAAAAAATCACGGAGACATGCACTACGTTGGGCCATGATGCAGACCAAACACACCCATTGAAGTCTATGGGTTCGGACACAACACCAATGGCATCCGTTGCGCACCCGTTTTTCATGGAAGACAGGAAATGCTCTTGATGTTAATTTTCAGCTGAGCAACGTCCATGGATTATGAATGACACACAGAGGGTAAAAATGGACACACGGACCAACCACGGATGCTTCACGGATGGACGCTTTTTTAACCACTTCAACCCCGCTAGCTGAAACCCCCTTAATGACCAGGCCACTTTTTACACTTCTGCACTACACTACTTTCACCGTTTATTGCTCGGTCATACAACTTACTACCCAAATGAATTTTACCTCCTTTTCTTCTCACTAATAGAGCTTTCATTTGGTGGTATTTCATTGCTGCTGACATTTTTACTTTTTTTGTTATTAATCGAAATTTAACGATTTTTTTGCAAAAAAATTAAATTTTTCACTTTCAGTTGTAAAATTTTGCAAAAAAAAAGACATCATATATACATTTTCGCTAAATTTATTGTTCTACATGTCTTTGATTTAAAAAAAATGTTTGGGTAAAAAAAAATGGTTTGGGTAAAAGTTATAGCGTTTACAAACTATGGTACTAAAATGTGAATTTCCACTTTTTGAAGCAGCTCTGACTTTCTGAGCACCTGTCATGTTTCCTGAGGTTCTACAATGCCCAAACAGTAGAAAAACCCCACAAATGACCCCATTTTGGAAAGTAGACACCCTAAGGTATTCGCTGATGGGCATAGTGAGTTCATGGAAGTTTTTATTTTTTGTCACAAGTTAGGCCTCTTTCACACTTGCGTTGTCCGGATCCGGCGTGTACTCCACTTGCCGGAATTACACTCCGGATCCGGAAAAAACGCAAGTGTACTGAAAGCATTTGAAGACGGATCCGTCTTCAAAATGCTTTCAGTGTTACTATGGCAGCCAGGACGCTATTAAAGTCCTGGTTGCCATAGTAGGAGCGGGGGAGCGGTATACTTACCGCCCGTGCGGCTCCCGGGGCGCTCCAGAGTGACGTCAGAGCGCCCCATGCGCATGGATGATGTGTCCATGCGATCACGTGATCCATGCGCCTGGGGCGCCCTGACGTCACTCTGGAGCGCCCAGGAGCCGCACGGACAGTAAGTATACCGCTCCCCCACTCCCCGCTACACTTTACCATGGCTGCCAGGACTTTAGCGTCCCGGCAGCCATGGTAACCACTCTAAAAAAGCTAAACGTCGGATCCGGCAATGCGCCGAAACGACGTTTAGCTTAAGGCCGGATCCGGATCAATGCCTTTCAATGGGCATTAATTCCGGATCCGGCCTTGCGTCAAGTCTTCAGGATTTTTGGCCGGAGCAAAAAGCGCAGCATGCTGCAGTATTTTCTCCGGCCAAAAAACGTTCCATTCCGGAACTGAAGACATCCTGATACATCCTGAACGGATTTCACTCCATTCAGAATGCATTGGGATAATCCTGATCAGGATTCTTCCGGCATAGAGCCCCGACGACGGAACTCAATGCCGGAAGACAAGAACGCAAGTGTGAAAGAGCCCTTAGCGGAAAATGATGATTTATTTATATATTTTTTTTTTCTTACAAAGTCTCATATTCCACTAACTTGTGACAAAAAATAAAAAATTCTAGGAACTCGCCATGCCCCTCACGGAATACCCTGAGGTGTCTTCTTTCCAAAATGGGGTCACTTGTGGCGTAGTTATACTGCCCTGGCATTTTAGGGGCCCATATGTGTGAGAAGTAGTTTGCAATCAAAATCTGTAAAAAATGACCGGTGAAATCCGAAAGGTGCTCTTTGGAATGTGGGTCCCTTTGCCCACCTAGGCTGCAAAAAAGTGTCACACATGTGGTATCGCCGTACTCAGGAGAAGTTGGAGAATGTGTTTTGGGGTGTCATTTTCCATATACCCATGCTGGGTGAGAGAAATATCTTGGCAAAAGACAACTTTTCCCATTTTGTTATACAAAGTTGGCATTTGACCAAGATATTTATCTCACCCAGCATGGGTATATGTAAAATGACACCCCAAAACACATTGCCCAACTTCTCCTGAGTACGGCGATACCACATGTGTGACACTTTTTTGCAGCCTAGATGCGCAAAGCGGCCCAAATTCCTTTTAGGAGGGCATTTTTAGACATTTGGATCCCAGACTTCTTCTCACACTTTAGGGCCCCTAAAATGCCAGGGCAGTATAAATACCCCACATGTGACCCCATTTTGGAAAGAAGGGGCATGGCGAGTTCATATAATTTTTTTTTTGGCACAAGTTAGCGGAAATTGATTTTTTTAAAATTTTTCTCACAAAGTCTCCCTTTCCGCTAACTTGGGACAAAAAATAAAAACTTCCATGAACTCAATATGCCCCTCACGGAATACCTTGGGGTGTCTTCTTTCCGAAATGGGGTCACATGTGGGGTATTTATACTGCCCTGGCATTTTAGGGGCCCTAAAGCTTGAGAAGAAGTCTGGAATATAAATGTTTAAAAATTTTACGCATTTGGATTCCGTGAGGGGTATGGCGAGTTCATGTGAGATTTCATTTTTTGACACAAGTTAGTGGAATATGAGACTTTGTAAGAAAAAAAAAAAAATCCGCTAACTTGGGCCAAAAAAATGTCTGAATGGAGCTTTACAGGGGGGTGATCACCCATATAGACTCCCTGATCACCCCCTGTCATTGATCACCCCCCTGTAAGGCTCCATTCAGACGTCCGTATGTGTTTTGCGGATCCGATCCATGTATCTGTGGATCCGTAAAAATTCATACGGATGTCTGAATGGAGCCTTACAGGAGGGTGATCAATGACAGGGGGGTGATCAATGACAGGGGGGTGATCAGGGAGTCTATATGGGTGATCAGGGGTTCATAAGGGGTTAATAAGTGACGGGGGGGGGGGTATAGTGTAGTGTAGTGGTGTTGGTGCTACTTTACTGAGCTGCCTGTGTCCTCTGGTGGTCGATCCAAACAAAAGAGACACCAGAGGACCAGGTAGCAGGTATATTAGACGCTGTTATCAAAACCCCTAATATACCTGTTAGGGGTTAAAAAAATCACATCTCCAGCCTGCCAACGAACAATCGCCGCTGGCAGGCTGGAGATCCACTCGCTTAACTTCCGGCTATCGCGAGATGATGCACGGATGTGTCCAGGAGGAATGAATCAACCACCTTCCGGACGCATCCGTGCGTACAGCGGTCGGGAGGTGGTTAAAGTGCATAATACTGACACGGAAATGTGAGGGAGGTCTGACTGTGGCAGCACTGACTGGATGCTGTCAGATTTTGCAGGCACACAACCCCCAACTGGACCTTTATTACAGACTGCTAGCTATTAATTGACAAACTTCTAGAAGGAATAATAGAGGCACGGCACAATATAGATCCGTAAGATTAGATGCCCCAGGATTGTTTTTTTTAAAAAAATACTTTATTCTTTTCGTTTCATTTAAAACATTTAATCTTTCATCACATCAATGACATAATATAAACTGTTCCACTATTCCATATTACTACAATAATAAATATTATTAAATATCCCCCTGACACCCACCCACCACCCCTAGGGAAAAAAGGGAAAGGAGAGGAACGGGACCAAAAAAAATAAAAATTTAACTCAACCTAATATGGCCATTTATTCCAAATCTCATCGAATCCCACTGGATTTTTGGTGTAGCACCCAGAAAACCGTTGGATTTTAATAAGGTTAACTATTGCTTCCCGCCACTGTCCCACTGTGGGCGGATCTTCTTTTATCCAGTTTCTAAGTATAAGGAGTCTAGCTTGAAATAATATTTTACCCAAAACCAGCCGTACTTCCTTCTTTAATTTCAAATGTTCAGTTGCTCCCAGTATACAGACTACTGGATCTTCAAACACCTGAACTTCCAAAAATACCAATACAATCTCTGCTATCTCCTTCCAATATCTGAAAAGTCTGGGACACCTCCAAAAACAATGAATTAAATCTGCCTCCTTTTCCCTACATTTTGGGCAATTATCCGACGTTCTAACCCCCATTTTCTTTAAGATCTTAGGATTGTTGTTACTAAAAGAGAAATGTCAGGAGAGGAGACGGGATTGGTCCCTGTGATATTTCCTTTTCACCAGTAGAGGGCGACCTACACTTTTATATACTGGTGCGTTATTAGCAGAAATACACAGGCTCACGTTGGCTGTACTTGTTGTAAGTTGGAGACGTGTGAGGGAAATGATAAGGTGTCCATTTTGTATACATATTCATTTTATATCTATGTTTAACCTGCGCTTACACAAGACGGGGATTTAGCCTTGGAAGGCAAGAGTACAAGTTCCACAATGGGCCCATTCTTTTCAAAGCTTATGTACTATAGGACGGTTTCCATTGTGTTGGTCTGTGTATAAATATGCGCATTGCTCATTGCAATAAAGGAGGCCATTATGAGAAACACACTTTTGCATGTGTCTCTGTGTCGTGACCACTCAATTACAAAAAAATTAGCACACCACATCACATCAGAAATGTGGGTTTGCGACAACAGCAAATGGTGCCCGAACAGGGACAGAACATCTAGTAAGGCCATTCGGATCAACAACGGCATGTGTTCCACCGACGCGGACAGACCATAAAGCAGCTGCACGGAAAGAACTTCTATTCTTACAAAATGACCCCCTGTCCCTCCCTGTGTTGACTGCTAAGATCTGGGGGAGTCTTACATGTTATAATTGTCCTCTCCAAAGATCCGTGATATTGATGCGATGCTGGTTTAATTTTGAGTAACCGGTCTGCGTGTCTCACAGCTACGTTTTGGTAAGCGGCTCTGGGCGTTCCCGGAGCGCAGCGAGCATGGTGGCCTCATAACAGAATTAACAACCCAACTGTATACATTGTATATCACTGTCCGTATTGTAAGATATCTGTTACATAGTAATGTAAGTAGGAATTCTTCATCTTGTTAGTGGGTTGCAATGTGATAAATCTATAAGGTCGGGTAATCCCTGAATGAGAAGGTATACGAGTGTGAATGATCTATGAGGGACAAAAGGATATGGCCCTGATCGATGAGGGATTCCAGTAGGTGTGACGTCTTGTATGTGACAAGATGATTCTGTCTCCCTCAGGCTATTTTCACACTTGCGGCAGTGTGATCCGGCAGGCAGTTCTGTCGTCGGAACTGCCTGCCGGATCCGCCGATCTGGATGTGACTGAAAGCATTTGTGAGACGCATTCAGATACGGATCCGTCTCACAAATGCATTGCAAGAACGGATCCGTCTCTTCGCTTGTCATGCGGACAGACGGATCCGTCTTGTATTTTTTTTTCCCATTTTTACCGCATGGAACCCGCAGGAGACACAGGAAGCAGAACCCTCCCCTTCAGCGCCCATGGGGACGCCCCACCGTATCTGCCCGCAAGGGAACCAAAACCGCAAACTCCCTTACAGTAGGAAAGGTGGATATAGTGAATGAAATAATTAAACTGAGGCTTGAAGTGATGGCTATGAATTGTCTTCATTCTGTTTACTATAGAGTGTACACAAGAAGAATCAGAATAGAGATTGGTGATTTCTTTCCCAATTTCTAATTCTTTTTAAGCGGAATGTGCAACATGTAAAGAAAAAAAAAGAGAGAACTGTACTTTTATATGTGTACATAACTAATCTGTAATTTTAAAGATGATGTTTGTATATAGTTTTGGATATCCCTTATATACAGTACGGACCAAAAGTTTGGACACACCTTCTCATTCAAAGAGTTTTCTTTATTTTCATGACTATGAAAATTGTAGATTCACACTGAAGGCATCAAAACTATGAATTTTATTTCAAGACACGGAGGCTCATATTGCTTAACCCTTTCTTTACTGACACTCAACAGCAGCAAAGAATCCAATAACAAAATCAACCAATGGGCACACAGCCCTCCCCTTAGCCCCAGTATAAAGGGACCACCCCTTCAGCTCCTCTTCCTCTTTCTTTGCTGCTGCACTCAAAGTTAAGTAGTCCACCCTCCTGCTTGCAGGGGTTGGTGGTTATTATTCTGTATAATATATTGTTTTTTCCCGTTGGTTTTCTCTCCTCATATATTGGGGGGTATTAGGTGTGGTATTTTATCCCCTTCTGCTCGTTTTGACCGTTTTCTGTCGGTCCTCCCCTCTGTTATCTTCTCCCCCCCCTCTTTTTGTTGCTTCTACCCTGCTTGTGGCTCTACTTTGTCCCCACTTGCTTGCCCGGTGCTGCTTGGGGCTGTTGTTTGTGGAGCGGCGCTGCGCCTCTTACCCTGAGGTCCCGCTCCTCTCCGCTCCTCCGTGCGTCCGAGATCTCGCGATTTTTCGCGGGATCTCGGGCGGTTTTTCGCTCCTGTTCCTGCCGCTGGCTCCCGCCGTCTCTGCTGGTGCGCCCGAGATCTCGCGAGATTTCGGGCGCCATTTCATTGTCGCCTTACCGCTCCGGTCATTAGGGAGGCGATTCTCCAGCGGCAGCTTCTTACTTCGGATCGGCGGCTCCTTCTGCAGGGTGACTAACCCTGCATAGTTAGTTCTGGTTAGGGTGGTACCGCAGCATAGGGGATTTTATATTATTACCTGGTGTCACTATCATTCATACCACACAGCTATGTCCGCCCAGAAGGCCACAGCTTCAGCCCAAGGGACCCCCTCTCAGGGTGAGGTCCCCCTTTCCCCTCAGAATTTGGGGATTATACCTTCTGCCATAGGGGTTGCTCCCGTGCCATCGGACACTCAGGCCATGACCCTGCAGAGATCTATATCTGAGGCCATTATGTCTGCCATGGGTTCTATGTCGTCAGCCTTGACGCAATCTATATCCCAGGTCCTCATTGCGAATACATCACCTCCAGCTGTGATTCCTACCCCTGCCCACATGCCAGCCCCTAATGCCTCCAGAACCAATATGAATGATGGCCTGGCCCCATCCAATGACGGCGCGTCTCGGCCGCGCAAAAGAGCCTGTCCGCGCCAGGCAGAAAGAGCACGGCACTGGAAGTCTGCCCGGTCCCAGCCGGAGCTAGAGTCCGATTCTAATGTGGAATCCGAGGAGGAGGCTTGGTTAGAATCTTATAATGATTCTGAGGATCTAGACATTGATGGGTCGCCTGTCCAAGGCACCTCCGTTTCGTTTTCGACCTTGCCACAAAGACCAGTGGAGGTCGACCCGACGGACCCTGGAGAGTCCGTTTCCCTTGTAGACCCGACGGGTGTCCCGCTCTTTGACCCGGACTCCCTTCATCACCCCAGATCTGCGGAGTGGCTTCCGGCACCCCACGTTGCCAGTTATCTGGAGTCCATGGTCCGCAAGCCGCTTAGCAAAGAGGCTCGGAACAAACTCCGGGCTGAATGCCCTCGGCCGACGATACCTAATAAGGTATGCGAAACCCCGGTCGTGGACCCGAAGATGGTCCAGTTCCTGTCTAAGACGGGATTTAGCCCCAAGAGAGGCCTAGACTCGGCTCTCAAAGCTTGTCAGGACAAGCTATTGGATATTATGGGGCCCCTGGCAAAGATCTTTGACTTGGCGGAATCAGCCTTGGCGGAAGGGCAACTGGTCGACCCGGAGGAACTCCGTGGTTGGGCCCAAAGAGCCATTTGCATGGCAGGAAATGCAAACACCTCCCTGAGTATAGAAAGGCGCAAGGCCATCCTCCTGAAAATCGAGCCTAAGCTGACCAATATGGCCCTGTCAGAATCAGGTAAAGAGGCCCAAGGTTTCCTCTTTGGGGATCCCTTCGTTAAGGAGCTAGGGAAGTTTGTAGGGACCTTTACCGCCCTTGATAAAGCCCAGACGTCAATGCGAAGGGTATTTAGCGGTGGGGTTTCCGCTAGGGCCGGCAGTACAAGGGGCCGTCTGTCCGGCCGCTCCTCGTTCCAGACCCGAGGCTCGGGTCGAGGCTCCTTTGCTTCCTACCGTCCGCCTGTCCATGACCAGAGACACCAGCCGTCCTTCTTCCCCTCCCGTGGTGCTCAGGGTCGAGGACGATCTTACAGAGGAAATCCGAACCTCAGACGCCCATTTGGTAAGTCTACCTCCTGTTCTCCCTTTTTCGGAACATTATGTCGGGGGCAGACTCCAACATTTTATGCATGTTTGGGCATTCATCACCAGCGACCCGTGGGTATTGTCCACGGTTCAGGGTTTCCGCATAGAGCTTGTCGCTCCTCCCGTGGTCCCGCCCCCTCTTCCTTCCACGTTCCGGTCGCAGGTATCACAGAACCTGGTGGACGTGGAGCTGCGGACCCTTTATCTCAAAGGGGCGGTGGAACCGGCCCCGCTCGATCGCGACGGCGTGATCAGCAGTATTTTCCTGGTGGAAAAGAAGGGAGGCCAGTTCCGTCCCGTCATCAACCTAAAGGCCCTAAATGCATTCGTCAGGTACAGACATTTCAAGATGGAGGGCATTCACCTCCTGAGGGACATGCTGCTTCCCGGAGACTGGATGGCCAAGTTGGACCTCCAGGATGCATACTTGACGGTTCCGATAGAGCTTCCCTCCAGGGACCTTCTTCGTTTCCACTGGCGGGGGTCGATATGGCGCTTCACGTGTCTCCCCTTCGGGCTTTCGTCCGCCCCCTGGTGCTTCACCAAGCTTTTACGCCCGGTGGTGGCGTGGCTTCGTTCTCGGGGGGTGAGACTTATAATCTATCTGGACGATATCCTGATCATGGCCGTGGACCGGACCTCCCTCCTGTCCCACCTTCAGTTGGCGGTGCGCCTTCTCTCCTCCCTGGGTTTCATAGTCAACCGGGAGAAGTCTTGTCTGGTTCCTGCTCAAACCATGGAGTTTCTCGGTTTCCAAGTGGACTCCCTCTCTTTGACTCTGAGTCTTCCTCCTTTGAAAGTACGGTCGATCCGCAAGGAGTTGCGTCGCACCCTCTCTCTTCCGCAGGTCTCACTGCGTCATTTGGCCAGGGTGATAGGTCTCTTATCGTCGTCCATTCAGGCTATCTTTCCGGCTCCCCTTCATTATCGGGCCCTCCAGCGTCTCAAGATCGCACACCTACAGGCTGGTGCGTCTTATGCGGATCTAGTCGCTTTGGATCCGGAGACGAGGGACGAATTGGAGTGGTGGATTGCCAACCTCTCTGCATGGAATGGCAGGGCTCTGTTTGGTCCCCAACCGGATGTGGTGATCGAATCGGACGCCAGCCTTCACGGTTGGGGCGCCCATTGCGAGGGGGTTTCCACGGGGGGCCCTTGGTCCTCAATGGAGTCTCACTTACACATCAATGCCCTGGAACTTCTGGCGGGTTCCTTTGCCATTCGCAGTTTCACCTGTGGGAGAGCCAGGGCATGTATTCGCCTTCGCATGGACAACATCTCAGCTGTCCGGTACATCAATTCCATGGGAGGTACCCGATCGTCGATGTTGACTCATCTGGCCAAGGACTTTTGGGATTATTGCCTGGACCGCAACGTCTCGGTAGTGGCGGAGTACCTTCCGGGCTTACACAACACGCTGGCCGATTGGAACTCACGTTACATCTCGGACGCCAGCGACTGGAGATTGGATGTGGAGGTCTTCGCTACCATCGTATCTCGTTGGGGTCCGTTTTCGATAGACCTTTTCGCTTCGCGCTGGAACGCACAGCTTCCCAGGTACTTCAGTTGGAGACCGGACCCGGCCGCGGAGGCGGTGGATGCCCTGCTTCAACAGTGGTCGGAGGGAGTGATGTATGCCTTCCCACCGTTCTCGCTGATCCCGCGGATTTTGGCCAAGATACGACTGCATGCCTCGGAACTGGTGTTGATACTTCCTTTTTGGGGCACTCAGTCGTGGTTCCCGCAGCTCTTGGAGCTTCTGGTGGAGGTTCCCCTGCTACTTCCTCTCCGGACGTCGCTGCTGCTGGATCCTCTGAACCATCCTCATCCTCTAGTACTGGACGGATCCCTTCGTCTTCTGGCATGCAGGGTGTCGGGTTGTCTTGGCAGACCGAGGGACTTTCGGAGACGGCTGTTTTCTTATTGGAAAGTGCGTGGGCCCCAGGTACCAGAAGAGCCTATAGGGCAGCTTGGCGATCTTGGGCTGGTTGGTGCCTCCTTCGGAACGTGGATCCCTCTACGGCCGCTGTAGGTGAGTTGGTTCAATTCCTCAGTTCCCTTTATGATGACGGAAGGCCTATCGCACTATTAATGTGTTTCGGTCGGCCATTTCGTCCGGCCATAGGGGCTTCGATGGTTGTCCAGCTGGACGCCATCCGCTGGTGTGCCGGTTGCTCAGGGGCTCCCGGTTCGCGCGGCCCCCCAGGCCTCGTTTTTCTAGTTCTTGGGATGTTTCTTCCGTTCTCTCTTTTCTTTCCTCCTGGCACGCCAATGAGGACTTATCCCTGCGCCAACTTTCGGCCAAGTTGGTTACCCTCTTTTGCCTCATTTCTTGCAAGAGGGTTTCGGATGTCCGGGCCTTGGATCATGACGCCCGGTCCTTCTCTCCGGAGGGCGTGACGTTTAACATTTCTCGGCGTACCAAGACTCACATCAGGTCGGTTTCTTACCCTGCTTTTCCTTCATCGGTGGCGCTTTGTCCGGTTGCTTGTCTGAGGGAATACGAGGCTAGGACTCGGTCTTTGCGGTCCTCCTCTGCTTCTCAGTTGTTCATATCTTTCCGGAGACCCTTTGCTCCGGTGGCCACTGTGACTCTCTCGCGTTGGGTGAAATGGATATTGTCCCTGTCTGGCATTGACACTGCCATTTTTACGGCACATTCCGTTCGTGGTGCCTCAGCGACCTCCTTGACTCTCTCCGGGGCTCGTCTGGAAGATGTCATGAGGTTGGCGGATTGGTCCCGTGCCTCCACGTTTAGGGAGTTTTACTTTAGGCCGGATCCTCATCTTTTCGCACCACTTGTTGGAAGGCTTTAAACTAGCAATATGAGCCTCCGTGTCTTGAAATAAAATTGTATGATTTTCCTAAAATATGACGTAAAGTCATGATTTTATGAAAGACACGGAGGCGAGTATTGCCCCGCCCATTGTTGTCCCTCCCTTGGGTGTATGGATTTCGTTTGATACGTTTATGGGGTCTGTAATTGTTTACTGTTGCTATTTATGATTACCGAATGTTAATTTATTGTTGCTTTATTGCCGCGTCCGGTGTTCCAGTTATGTGTGTAAGATATGCGCGTCTTCGACGCCCTTGATGTCGTTATTATTATTATTTATTTCTTTAAGGTTGATTCGTCGCTGCTGCGGACCTGCTGTGGATATCTTCGGTGGTTTCGGTGGATACCGTTGCTCCGAGTCGTTCGTTCGAGGATGTGGTGATCCTTTCGTTGGAGTTTTTTCCTGGTTCCGGTTGTTCCAGTTTTTTCCGTTGGTGGACTTATGGAGACAAAGAAAGAGGAAGAGGAGCTGAAGGGGTGGTCCCTTTATACTGGGGCTAAGGGGAGGGCTGTGTGCCCATTGGTTGATTTTGTTATTGGATTCTTTGCTGCTGTTGAGTGTCAGTAAAGAAAGGGTTAAGCAATACTCGCCTCCGTGTCTTTCATAAAATCATGACTTTACGTCATATTTTAGGAAAATCATACAATTAACACATGTGGAATTATATACATAACAAAAAAGTGTGAAACAACTGAAAATATGTCATATTCTAGGTTCTAGCCACCTTTTGCTTTGATTACTGCTTTGCACACTCTTGGCATTCTCTTGATGAGCTTCAAGAGGTAGTCACCTGAAATGGTCTTCCAACAGTCTTGAAGGAGTTCCCAGAGATGCTTAGCACTTGTTGGCCCTTTTGCCTTCACTCTGCGGTCCAGCTCACTCCAAACCATCTCGATTAGGTTCAGGTCCGGTGACTGTGACTGACCCCATCACTCTCCTTCATGGTCAAATCGCCCTTACACAGCCTGGAGGTGTGTTTGGGGTCATTGTCCTGTTGAAAAATAAATGATGGTCCAACTAAACGCAAACCGGATGGAATAGCATGCCGCTGCAAGATGCTGTGGTAGCCATGCTGGTTCAGTATGCCTTCAATTTTGAATAAATCCCCAACAGTGTCACCAGCAAAGCACCCCCACACCATCACCCCTCCTCCTCCATGCTTCACGGTGGGAACCAGGCATGTAGAGTCCATCCGTTCACCTTTTCTGCGTCGCACAAAGACACGGTGGTTGGAACCAAAGATCTCAAATTTGGACTCATCAGACCAAAGCACAGATTTCCACTGGTCTAATGTCCATCCCTTGTGTTCTTTAGCCCAAACAAGTCTCTTTTGCTTGTTGCCTGTCCTTAGCGGTGGTTTCCTAGCAGATATTCTACCATGAAGGCCTGATTCACACAGTCTCCTCTTAACAGTTGTTCTTGAGATGTGTCTGCTGCTAGAACTCTGTGTGGCATTGACCTGGTCTCTAATCTGAGCTGCTGTTAACCTGCGATTTCTGAGGCTGGTGACTCGGATGAACTTATCCTCCGCAGCAGAGGTGACTCGTGGTCTTCCTTTCCTGGGGCGGTCCGCATGTGAGCCAGTTTCTTTGTAGCGCTTGATAGTTTTTGTGACTGCACTTGGGGACACTTTCAAAGTTTTCCCAATTTTTTGGACTGACTGACCTTCATTTCTTAAAGTAATGATGGCCACTTGTTTTTCTTTACTTAGCTGCTTTTTTCTTGCCATAATACAAATTCTAACAGTCTATTCAGTAGGACTATCAGCTGTGTATCCACCTGACTTCTCCACAACGCAACTGATGGTCCCAACCCCATTTATAAGGCAAGAAATCCCACTTATTAAACCTGACAGGGCACACCTGTGAAGTGAAGACCATTTCAGGTGACTACCTCTTGAAGCTCATCAAGAGAATGCCAAGAGTGTGCAAAGCAGTAATCAAAGCAAAAGGTGGCTACTTTGAAGAACCTAGAATATGACATATTTTCAGTTGTTTCACACTTTTTTGTTATGTATATAATTCCACATGTGTTAATTCATAGTTTTGATGCCTTCAGTGTGAATCTACAATTTTCATAGTCATGAAAATAAAGAAAACTCTTTGAATGAGAAGGTGTGTCCAAACTTTTGGTCTGTACTGTATATCAGTAAGTCCACGTGGCATTGTATTCATTTTGTTTATTCTGTTATACGTGAGAATGATTTGATTTGTATCTGTTTTACGTTTCTGTTTGTAGGAGGGAAGATAAGAGGAATGTCCATTATTAGCCAGAAACTGTGGTTTTTAATATGTTACTTTCTCCCTGAATATCTCTGTGTGAATGGATTGTTGAGTTACAGAAAAGCTGTGTATTTGTATGAAGGGAGACAGTGGGGGTAAGTAGCTGTAAGTGGAGTTACCTCATGACCCTGAAAAGGGTTAGATAATACAATGTGTAGCTGAAGTGTTGCAGTCATATGTGTGAAGTTTGTAGCCAAGGCGAATGTGAATGGTTGATAGGTCACTGTGTGTTTAGAGAGAGTTAATAATCATGTGTGTCTAAGGCTTCGTTCACATCAGCGTTCAGCCTTTCCGTTCTCCTGCTTTGTTATTCCTGCATGCAGTACTTTTGTCTCCGCTCCAAAATCATCTTCTGAGCGTAAACCTAACGGACCCCATTATAGTCTATGGGGTCCGTAGGCTCCGCTCGCCTCAGTTATGTGCCCGATCCGTCCTTTCCGTTCTCCTGCTCCTATAACAGAGCAGGAGAACGGAAAGGCTGAACGCTGATGTGAACTCAGTCTTATGTGTTTTTATGTAGTGTTTATGGAGCTCCAGGAAAACCTTTTGTTTGTTCTTACATAAAGGAAATTGTATGTGTTAATGTATTGGAAACGATTCTTTGTGTCAGTCCCCAGATGATGTTTCTATGTCTGTTCTACGTTGAATGTTGTGTCTGTTCCTTGTTATGTCTGTGTGGAACTGAGTTCTGACCTTGTGTGTTGCCAAATACATTTGGGGGTACTATCTCTCCTTGGAGAAAGAGTGCCTTAAATCGGTTTGAGAGCCAATCACCCCAAAACAGCTGTCTGCAGATGAGGTGCTGGCCTATGTAATATCCGAGTCATGTCTCAAGGCCTATTGAAAGGGTTAAATATTGACTTATAGGATAGCTGCCTTATATCTGGTGGCATCAGAGGAGGAACTTAAGAGCTCATTTTCGTTCCTTTCTTGCCAACTATTGTTGCCTCTGGATCTTGTGCTTCTAGTACGATGGCCCGTGTTGTACCAACATATTTGCAGAGGCAATAGATGCCTTTTATAACCTGAAATGTGCATTGATTTCTGCCCCTTTAACTAGGCATCCTTGACTTTTGTGTTATTTTTCCATGAACAAGCAGGGCAAGCTAGTAGAGTCCTTACCCAAGACCATAGAGGCAGGTATAGTCTCTATAGATATCTTCGCAGACACGAATATAATGTCCAAACTCTTGCTTTATTTCAGACACTTTAGCAAAGCACAGGTTAAGAAGTTGCAGCTTCAACTTATTACTTGTGACATCCACACAAAATCACAAACCCTTGCCCGGCGAGGCTCTAACTAAACACAAGTGTATCCCTGACTCACCTAGAGAGCCCTGTTCACACATGGAACACAAATGCGGCTTTCTTCAGCCATTCAGTCCAACAACCTCCAGGCTGTGACACTTCAATACCTTTTTGGGGGATTGTGGCCCAGTGGTCCTCCCGACTCTGGCCTTGTGATCCTTGTTTCACAGGCATCACCGTGTCCCCCAAAGTTCAGGCTATCGCCTAGCCTCGTGGCCCCTCAGCCCACCCGGCTGAGACCACTCACACAGAGCCTCACCAGGACTCTGCTTCACAAGACACTCCAGAGTGAGACCCACCCAAGATCCAGTAGCAGGATTAAATAGCATCTCTGGACATGAGCATGCCCTAAGTCCCGGACTGGAACCTGGGGAAACAACACCTCAATGTTCACATTGCCACATATCCCCCCCCTCTGTTCAAACCTGTGGGGGTGAACACATGTACCAACTGGATGCTCGTGACAGGCATTCCGCATTATACTGCCATCTTCTGGCTCAACGTTCCCCCTGGAAGAGCTGGCCAGCGTCACATGCTTCCCTTTATTTTGCCAGACCCAGGCCATCAGAGCTTGGTTTGTCATAAACACTGCCTTCCTACATAGACTGCAGTGTCTAAGGGCCTCCTCCGTCTCCTCTTCGCTGGAGAACTTAGCTTTCTGGCTTGCTTCTTTTCTAGATTTCTTCTTAGGCCCACAACCTTTAACTTCCGCAACCTTTACAGCCGCGTTTTCCACGGGGAGCTCCCGCCTCCTCCTTTTGTTGGAGATCCGGCTGGTCAGTTTTAAACCACCCTTCAGCCGCTCTAATGTCACCTGGTGTTCACACTTACTTTGTTTCTTTATTATATCACCAGATAGCACTTCTCTTTTTTCTTTAGTCCCCACAGGGGTTACCTCAGGTTTGGCTTCAGTATGAGAGTCTTCTGCTTCTTCCACATCAGCCCCATCAACTGGTTCAGCAGATACATCTTCTATCTTCTTCTGTGCCTCAGCCGGCACCACGGCGCCACCATCCCCAGTCCCATTCTTAACAGGCTCTGACTTCTTGGCACCTTCCAGAGGATCTTCCTCATCCGGTTTCTCATTTTCTTCCACCTGCTGTGCAAGGAGCACGCTTAGGCTTCTCCAACTCATAGATGTCATATTTTGAGCTCATGAGAGCTTCCATCTCTGCTCGGAGTTGCTTGTTTAGCCTCTCTAATTCATTTTGCTCCTCAAGCACTTCTTCAAGGGCTCTAGCCAAGGAGAGGGCCTTGGACTCTTTCTCCCGAGCATCAGCCTCCGCTCGGTCACGTTCTTCGGCATACCGAGCCGATATGTACAGGTCCTTCTAAAAAAATTAGCATGTTGTGATAAAGTTCATTATTTTCTGTAATGTACTGATAAACATTAGACTTTCATATATTTTAGATTCATTACACACAACTGAAGGAGTTCAAGCCTTTTATGGTTTTAATATTGATGATTTTGGCATACAGCTCATGAAAAACCCAAATTCCTATCTAAAAAAATTAGCATATCATGAAAAGGTTCTCTAAACGAGCTATTAACCTAATCATCTGAATCAACTAATTAACTCTAAACACCTGCAAAAGATTCCTGAGGCTTTTAAAAACTCCCAGCCTGGTTCATTACTCAAAACCGCAATCATGGGTAAGACTGCCGACCTGACCGCTGTCCAGAAGGCCATCATTGACACCCTCAAGCAAGAGGGTAAGACACAGAAAGAAATTTCTGAACGAATAGGCTGTTCCCAGAGTGCTGTATCAAGGCACCTCAGTGGGAAGTCTGTGGGAAGGAAAAAGTGTGGCAGAAAACGCTGCACAACGAGAAGAGGTGACCGGACCCTGAGGAAGATTGTGGTGAAGGACCGAATCCAGACCTTGGGGGACCTGCGGAAGCAGTGGACTGAGTCTGGAGTAGAAACATCCAGAGCCACCGTGTACAGGCGTGTGCAGGAAATGGGCTACAGGTGCCGCATTCCCCAGAAACAGCGGCAGAAGCGCCTGACCTGGGCTACAGAGAAGCAGCACTGGACTGTTGCTCAGTGGTCCAAAGTACTTTTTTCGGATGAAAGCTAATTTTGCATGTCATTCGGAAATCAAGGTGCCAGAGTCTGGAGGAAGACTGGGGAGAGGGAAATGCCAAAATGCCTGAAGTCCAGTGTCAAGTCCCCACAGTCAGTGATGGTCTGGGTGCCATGTCAGCTGCTGGTGTTGGTCCACTGTGTTTTATCAAGGGCAGGGTCAATGCAGCCGCTATCAGGAGATTTTGGAGCACTTCATGCTTCCATCTGCTGAAAAGCTTTATGGAGATGAAGATGTCATTTTTCAGCACGACCTGGCACCTGCTCACAGTGCCAACACCACTGGTAAATGGTTTACTGACCATGGTATTACTGGGCTCAATTGGCCTGCCAACTCTCCTAACCTGAACCCCATAGAGAATCTGTGGGATATTGGGAAGAGAAAGTTGAGAGACGCAAGACCCAACACTCTGGATGAGCTTAAGGCCACTATCGAAGCCTCCTGGGCCTCCATAACACCTCAGCAGTGCCACAGGCTGATTGCCTCCATGCCACGCCGCATTGAAGCATACTGGGCCTCCATAACATCTCAGCAGTGCCACAGGCTGATGGCCTCCATGCCACGCCGCATTGAAGCAGTCATTTCTGCAAAAGGATTCCCGACCAAGTATTGAGGGCAGAACTGAACATCATTATTTGAAGTATAAATGTAAAGTAAGTGACGCACAGGATATTAAAAAAATAAAATAAAATATTTTAAATATTTTTATACAATAAAGTTTTTATTTTAAAGTTACTTTAGTATCCATAATGTAGTATTTTGATAAATATAGGGAAAGATAGGAGTGGTTATTTATATATAGAGGACATTTTACAAAGAGGTGTGTATAACTAAAATCGCACTAATACCGCTAGAAGGAATGCGTTTTATTTTGGATAGGTGTATACAAGATTGTATGAAGGAAAATGTGCTTGACTTCATATATCCATGTATTTAAATGAAAGTTGATGCTGTGGTTACTGTCCAATTTGTTTATAATTACAGTTGGGTTTGATAATCTGAGTCTTTATCCACATGATGTGCTCAATAATGAAACTATATGGAACCATTGGCACTGGAGAATTTACACCAGGCTTTGTGAAGTTAAAACTAATTACACAGGAGATGAAAATAATCCAATTAACAATGGCTTTATAAGGAGAATGTGAAGGGGGACTTATTACCACTGAGGAAGGGGTGAGAACAGACCCCAAAACGCGTTTGGTGCCAAGATCCCCCAAATGGACATTGGAAATTTACGCTAAAGCACTCCAGAGACCCGGAATTTACCCCAATCAATCCAGGACCCCACGCGCATTGCAAACAGGACTACAGTTGGAGTGCAACACGTGCACCCATTTACAAACGAGGTCCAGCGCGAAAGAGGGGATCCTGCAGACTCAGTAAGCGCCGGCTCTTACATCTACGGAGCGGCGCACAAGAGTGAGGGGAACGGGACAAGTGCACTAAAGGTCCGAATTGGACAAACAAGCGTATTAATCCAAGTGGAGATTTCCGAAGATACAGCCATCCTATCACAGCAGAACAGTGAGTACAGCGGGACGCCGCACTAGTAAACCACTGTATCCGAAGCTGTGTCTTTACTGCGATCACATTGGATAAGAATTCTAACAGTGGGGCTTATTTTCCAACGTTCAGTCCCTCCCCAATTTGACTGTATTGATGGGGATATAAATTGAGCAGGAGGACTTACTTGCTGAACCCTTAGGATATCAGTGTCGATGCACAGAACTTTGGTATCTTCACAGTTTTAGATATTTTATTCGTATATAGTCCAATCCGGATTTTTATGGTATTAGGATGTGTTCAGATATGTTAGTTATGTATTCGTATTGTTCTTAAAGTATATATACACTGTTATTAATAAATCGTGTGGTTACATATATTGCGAGAGTGCCCAGTATTTCTTTGACTATTATAATTATTTGAAGGTTGACTTTTTTTGTATTAAAAACACTTTTCTTTTATTGGTCGGATGAAATATGCAAATTTTTTTAGATAGGAATTTTGGGTTTTCATGAGCTGTATGCCAAAATCATCAATTTTAAAACAATAAAAGGCTTGAACTCCTTCAGTTGTGTGTAATGAATCTAAAATATATGAAAGTCTAATGTTTATCAGTACATTACAGAAAATAATGAACTTTATCACAATATGCTAATTTTTTTAGAAGGACCTGTATTTCTCTGCAGCCAGGAGCTGGCCAAACTTCTGTTTCATCTTAGTTTTTCGCACTAGCTTGTTGGAAGCGCCCCACTTTTGGGCCTCCTGTTCCAGCGGCTCTTTACTCTGTTCTGCTGCCGCATCAGCCGAAGGAGTACCAACCTTCACCTTTAGACACTTTGTGGGATTTCCACCCAGGGACTCTTCAAGCCCATTGTCGATGTTGACTACAGACTTCTGTGTCTTTCCTCTTCTCCGGGACACCAGGCAGTAGACACTTCAGTTCGCTCATCTTTTCCGGAGTCTCTTCTTTTGACCCTTCTGCAGCCTTCTTCAATTTCTTTATGATGACAACTAGTCCCTTCTCTATCGTATCCAGTGGAGGATTACAATAGGGACGTTGGGGTCGGCAGCCCCGGGCCCAGCACCGCTGGGTGGCCCAATGCCGACCCGAACGCCCACATACTGCGGCGGGGCACGGGAGCGCATAGCTCCCTGTCCCGTCGCCGATTACCGCCATAGGCTTCAAGCCGCACATAGGCCTGAGGCCTATGCGGTAGTGAAATTCCGGCGCAGGTGTACGTGATTATGTCATCGCGCGCCTGTGCCTGCGACGCAGCACTGCCTCATCCCGCCTTCCTCTGCGAGCCTGGCCCTGGACATAGCCTAGGTGAGTATTTAGCTTTTCATTTTTTATTTTTTATTTCATGTGCCTGCTTTGGGGGACATGTGGGGGGTGGGGGACAAACAGTAGGACATATTAAGAGACATCGAGTACATGCGGGGGGGGGGGGGGAGAATGTGGGGGCTGTGGGGCCAAATTATTATGGGAGGGACTACTATGTGGGGGCAAATTACTATATGGGGCAGTGTGGGGGCAAATTATTATGGGAGGGACTACTATGTGGGGGCAAATTACTATATGGGGCAGTGTGGGGCAAATTACTATGTAGGGGAAATTACTGTGTGGGGGCAAACTACTATATGGGGGCAGTTTGGGGGAAATTACTGTGTGGGGGGAAATTACTGTGTGGGGATTACTATATGGGGCAGTGTGGTGGAAATTACTGTATGGGGGCGTTGCTATTGGGGAGGCACTGTAGGGGCAATTCTATTATTTTTGGGGACACTATACAGGGATTTTTGCCTGGAGCACAATATAGGGTGTCATTATTACTGGGGGCACTCTAGGGGACATTATAGCTGCTGTAGACACTATAGGGACATTTGGGGAAATTTATCAAACTGGTGTAAAGTAGAACTGGCTTAGTTGCCCATAGCAGCCAATCAGATCTCACCTTTCATATTTGACAGCTCTTTTGGAAATCCAGTTCTACTTTACACCAGTTTGATAAATGACTCTAATTATGTCTATTAGGGTCACAATTTTATCAGCAGTATAGTACCTGGGGCATTGGGGGGCACAATGGGCACAGTATTGGGGGTGGCAGCAGGATGACACTGTGGGGACACCAGGATGAGGAGGTTGATGGAAAAACTGAGAAATCTGTGATACAAACTGTAGAGATGAGATGTGGCTGAAAGAATTTGTCATGGTGGTCTGGGTCAAATGGAGGAGAAGAGGAAAGAGAAGGTCTACATGACAGGAGATGTCCCTGGATGTAAGAGGTATGTGGTGCTGTATTCTCCTCCATGTCTTTTTTATTATAATTATATGTATTTTAAATTTGGCGACCAAATTTTTCAGTTTAGGACCCAATTTGGGGTATTTTTTTTTAGTCTGAAGATGTCATATGGCCTAAGAAGAGACTGTGGCGCCCATGAAGCACCGCAACCTCTTCATACAAAAAAAACCTATCATGCACTTAATCTGCCCCTGATGGTATCTAGGGACCCTGTGGAGAGAGAGAAATCATCTTCCTGATTGCAGCTGTACTGACAGGTCAGGTCATCTACCGCTGCCTGAATATGGGTCTCAGACACTAGGCTGGCGTCTCCCCATTCAACTCTAGTCACATCAGGTACAACTATCGTCTGGTTGCTACCCGTAACTACGTCAATTTGGGAAGAACTCGACATGGCAGCCTCTCTCTCCGAGTTGCTATCGGCCACGGCACATGCGTCACTTATATTACTTGTGTCATCATTATCAGTTCTGACCTCTAGGGGCACCGATGCGCTAGTCCCCACATTGGACACTTTCCCAGCAACCAAAAAACTGCAGTTGAAGTAAAAAATGAAATTGTGAGGTCATGTGAAGTATATGATGATGACATGCCTTTTCCCTTTCAGGATGTGATCAGGAGAGAAGTGCTCCCTCCTGGTAAAGATATATTTGATACAAAGATGCTGGTTAATGTTATGAGCCCAGAGGTTGTACCACACGTACCAAAGGTGGATATGCAGTACCCAGCTAGCCCAGACACCTTTCCAAGGGTAGATTCATCAGATATGAGGTTTCACTTCTCTTACCCTACAATCTAGTTAAGTGTTGCAATATTCTGAATCCAACCACTTTGCTACTCGTGTAGTTGGAAAAGGGGGGAGTACATGGAGAAAGTGGATAACAAGGTAAAATCCAGTCTCTAATTTTCCAATTAGTCAGTGAGGAATGCCCAGGTAACATGACACAAAAATATGATTGTCAAAGCATTGATAGGTATGAAAACAAGGGGTTGGAAACATTCCTGGTGTACCACTCAATATTCCTTCTGCTGAATATTTTATAGATGGCTCGAGATCATGGGACAAAAAACAAGGAAGATTTATGGCTTCAATTCTGTCTCATCCCAATCCTAGTTTGTCCTTTGTCCTAGAGGTCGATGCGTCTGAGACAGGAGAAGGCGCCCTCCTGTCGCAGCGTCGGACAACTGATGGACTCTTGCTTCCTTGTGGGTTCTACTCTAAGAAGCTGTCTCCAGCAGGATGCAATTACGAGATTCGAGACAGAGAGCTCTTGGCTATCATCCTGGCTCTCAAAGAGTGGAGATACTTGCTCGAAGGTTCTGCAGTTCCGGTTCTCATTATCACCGACCATAAGAATCTGACATAACTCTCGGAGGCCAAGAAGCTAATACCCCGTCAGGCTAGATGGACCTTATTCTTGTCTCGTTTTAACTATGTGGTCTCCTATTTGCCCGGCTCCAAGAATGTTAAGGCTGATGCCTTGTCTCTCCAGTATTCTGAGTTGTCCAAGGTGGACTCCGTGCCGACGCCAGTCATACCTTCCGATCATATCCTGGCTGCTATCAGCATCAGCTTAACCTCTCCTCTTGGGGAACGGATCTTGGCTGTTCAGTCCACCCACGATGAGACCTGCTGGCAAGTGTTTTGTGCTTGAGGGGTTGTGCATCAAGATGCTGCGCACATACCACAATTCAAGGACTGCCGGTAATCCTGATAAGAACCAGATGTCCTGGGCTGTTCCCCGTCAGTTCTGGTGGCCGCCTCTCCGCACTGATGTTGCCTCATATGTGGCTGCGTGTTCTGTCTGTGCGCAGAACAAATCACGCCACCTACCCTTGGTCTACTGCATCCCATTCCCAATGGGGAGCGTCCCTGGTTTCACCTGGCCATGGACTTTATTGTGGATTTTCCTGCACCCCGAGGTTACACGGTTAACCTCATGGTTGTCGATCGGTTCTCCAAGATGTACCACTGTGTTCCATTTAAGAAGCTGCCTACCGCTCAGGAGCTGGCCTCTGTGTTTTCTAGGGAGGTCTTCTGTTTACATGGGTTGCCTAAGGAGATTGTCTCAGACTGCGGGAGCCAGTATGTCTCTAGGTTCTGGCATGCCTTTTGTTCTCAGTTGGGTGATCACCTCTCCGCTGCTATATCTCTGACCATCATGACAATTGGGTTTATTTGCTGCCCTGGGCAGAGTTTGCCAGGAACTCTGCCATCAATTTATCCTCCGGAATGTCTCCGTTTATGGCGAATTTTGGTTTCCAGCCCTCTGTGTTGCCTGAGTCATTCTTACTACAAGACATTCCGGCTGTGGAAGATCATCTTGGTGCCCTCATTATGGATTTCTGCTCAGCGTCAGAAGCTCCAGGCTGACCGGAAGCGTTTGCCTGCTCCTTCGTACCGAGTTGTGGCTCACTGGGGAGGTTATGGTCCTAAGGAGCGCTCCTGGGTTTCCTCCGCTGATGTTCTGGCGCCCGCCCTTCTCTGTGCTTTCCATGCTCGCTTTCCGCAGAAACAGTTTTTTGCTCCGCGGGGGAGGGGTCATTGAGGTGAGGGTACTGGCAAAGTCTTACCTTGTCCTCATGGTGGCGCCATTTTGGACATGTGCAGAATGTAGTCTATTATAACCTCATCATCACTTGTCTGCTGCCTGGGTGTCGCACAGTGATGATGTGGCAACACCTGACTATATCAGTCTGCTCAGGCTTCAGGTTCATTGCCCTTGCGTTTGTTCTCCAGGGTGGATCTCTGGCTGTCTAAGCTCCTTGTGTGTTCCTGTGTATGATCCAGCCTGGCTGACGTTTTCTCTGGCTTTCGACCCCGCATCTGCAGACCCTGCTTTGGATCTGACCCCTGTTTGGACGACTACCCGCATTGGACTTGATTCCGGCTTGGACGACTACCTACATTGGAGTTCACTGGCTTCGTCCTAACGTCGCTGTCCCTGATGAATGTTTATTTATGTTCCTTTAAATAAACAACTTTATTTTACCTGCGTTTGCACATGTTCTGGTTTCCTGGCTCCCATGACATAAACTTAGAATGCTGAGGTTGTACAACAGTTATTGGACTGATATTATATGAAAGGGCAGCCGTGGTGAAGGTGTCAGCATACACCAAAGAGCAGACCCGCTGAAACTCTGATAAATACATTGCCAGATCAGGTGGCCAGAAAGGCAGTATTACTCCCCTTGATGGTGGCTTTCCCATCGGCCATGCCTGGAGTAGAAGTAGAACTGCTATGGACCCTCCAGAACCAGATATCCCCTCATAAGTATGGATGGAAGCAGGTGCCATACAAGGAGAAGGAGGGTCTTGGCGTATACGCACTAAGGTCAGTCTGCCCTGTTGTTTGTTTTCCCTGATGGCCGCCTTGTCCCAATCAGTGGTCCATAACTTCATAACTTCAGTTACAGAAGTAGGTTGCCCCAGGGTTTCAGAATGTGGCTGAGAAAAAGTTGTATAGGGATGCCTTACATGTGCAAGGCATAACCCTGGTAAGCCTACCCGAGTACCCAGGAAGAGCACCAGGAGACCGGATTACCCGTTTCAGAGATTGCAGGTGGACTACATATAGCTACCTAAGATCCCAATAGTCCTGAACGGAGCCACTCTTTTGAACCAGTATACTGGGTGGTCCTGAGGAGACACGTCAGGAAGAGCCTTGACCCGCAATTTGATGAACCCTTCCAAGTCTTCTTCACTACTGCCACTACAAGTAAACAGATTGGGTCCATGCCTTTCAAGAACGTTTTGAGTGTTGAGACTGGAAGAGATGATGCCTCTCATTCCCCTTGTGCGACTTTTGATCTTGGTGCCAAGAATATGGACTCTTAATGAGATGCTGAAGGGGGACTGGGATTTACCCCAGACCAAGAGGCCACATGTAGTATCGATGGGGGCGGAAAATAGATTTTTCAGTACACTATTCTTATATCCTATGGTGATGCAGATGTGGGACAAGTTAGTGGAAGACACGGATTACTTAGATGATCAAATTAGGGAGGTTTTGGGTTTGCTCAATCAGACTAGTACTGTACAGGCTCAGCTTATATTAGTAACTAATCGACACACAATAGTGCTAGATTATGTGACAGTAAAAGATTGGGGTATCTGCCAAATTATCGGGCCAACCTGCGGCCACTATATTGACCCACAGGGAAATCTCCAGGTTAGGGCCCAAATCAAAGTTGTTAAGGAAATGGGAGAAAAATGGCTTTGAAGAGCATGATAATGTCAAAGATTCCTGGTGGGGGAATACATTTTTTCATTTCTAAATCTGGCAAACTGGTTTCGAAGTCTTGGCTGGCGGTTTATGGGAATTTTACAGAGAATAATTCAAGTAGTAATAATTGTATTAATCATATATGTAATAGTAAAAATAGGTTTTTGGGTCATAAGAAAACTGTTTAAGAAGAAAAAGAAAACTGTTATAGTCAGACACTTCCAGCCAAACCAGTATGGTTCACAGACAGTATAGTCATTATTTTTAACAGTTAAATCGGATATTCCATCAAGCGAGATCTCCCACTGGAAAGATCCAGCATGTGTAATTGTGATGTAATTTGCAGGATGCTCAGGAGGGAATCGGGTGAAGAGGTAGCAAGTCCTGGATGGGTGTGTAACGGCACGGTTTCAGCAGACAAGGGGTTAAAATCCGTTTAGGCGATATGCCCCTTTCCGAGAGACAGGCACAGCTACTGCAAAACACCAACCTCCCGAACTGGATACAAAATAGCATATGGAAGACTGGATAGAAATGAAGACTGGGCTCCCAATTCCCTGCAGGACCGGCGGAGAGACCTCGGTCCCATCTCTACCAGCCACCTGGGGTCCTTCCCAGTAACACTCTACAATATCTGCCCAGCTGAATGGGTCTGGATCTGGGTCTGTCACCTTACCGTCCTGCTGAGCCTTCTCAATGGAGTGGAAGAGATCTCGGTAGTCCTGCTCCAGTTCCCACTCCAGGGTTGCTAGGTGAGCCAGGTCTTTCTCTACTTCATGGGGGTCATCCCACTCATGCCTAGCCTCCCTCTCATAGAAAATGTCCTGAAGTCTGGACTGTGCAGGGCTCCTGAAGTCAGGCTCTGCAAAGGACTCCCATAACAAGCCAGGACCATCAAACTCCTCTCCCTCTGGCTTGTCATGCTCAGCTGTCCAGGGTATAAACTGTGCCACATACCACCAAAGCGCCTGGTAGGCATCCTCCAGCCATAGCTCCTGCTATACCCGGTGCTGTAGTTCTATCACCCATTCCTCCAGGGGCTGCTCTCCCAGGAAGGACATCCGCAGGGCCACTTGCTTCTGCAACCGCTGCTCTTCACTGGGGAGACTCTCACCTCGCTGGTATTGTACATTATCCAGGGCCTGGTACCAGATGCCTTTCCTTAATGCATCCCGGCCATCCAGGTCCTCCTCCTCGTATAACACTGCTGGTTCCATCCTGGTGCTTTTAGGGTCGCTGTACTGGGACATGCGTTGCCCTTAAATTGTAGAATCCAAAGAAATGGTGTCTCCTGTAGCTGTCCTTCTGGCTGTAGGAACGATCCCACTGCTGCCACCAATGTAACGGCACGGTTTCAGCAGACAAGGGGTTAAAATCCGTTTAGGCGATATGCCCCTTTCCGAGAGACAGGCACAGCTACTGCAAAACACCAACCTCCCGAACTGGATACAAAATAGCACTCCAAGCTGGAACCTCGCGGATAGCTGCCGGCAGGCGAACAGGAAAAGCGTATCTGTCAGCTTACACTCCTGGCAATCAGTCTCCAACAGCATACAGGGAATCCCCCAATAACGAGACAAGGCTCCGTCTTGAGGGTCTAGCAGTGGTCTGAAGTGCTGGCACACCCAGCCTGGTTTTTATTAGTTGTTGCAAATACAGAACAGATACAACACATCCCCACAATGCATCATGGTTTCCTCCCCTCTGTCCCGGAGACGACCGAAGACAATCCAATTATCTCTCAGGACAAAAGGGAGATCACCAATACACACGTGGAGACAACATGACAGACATCACCATTTAAACACACAATGGGACAATAGAAACACACCCACACAAAATCCTCCTCTCTGCCGATGATGATTATTTGAACACAAGGGCGAATATAATTATCAAAGGCAGAGAAATACAGTTTTATAAAACATATCACAGGAACCCCAAAACATGCAATAACCCCATAACCAATATATCCTCGGAACCGGGGGATCTGGGTGAACCACATGTCCAAAATTCACCCACATCCGTTCAGTAGTTTGGAAGATACAGTTACACTGAAAATATACAAGTTATACCAAAAATAGTCACTAATAAATGTGTCCCCTGTTTGGTAGTTTCAAACTACTGAATGATGTCTCTGTGCACCAAATACAGGCAAGATAGCACCGTGTGGAACAGTCAGAACAGTGTCTGTGAGCTAAAATGGCCGCTATCTATTGTTCTCACCATGTGCTCCATCCAAGCAAGTAAGGCAAATGATGCAATCCAGGGACAGAGGGCTCAGTCCCAAGTGCCTTAAGACCCAATAACTTAAGGGACCATAATCCCAGGGCAGGAGGCTGGTAAACAGCCCCCTCCAAAACACCGTGGCGAGGTTGGTTTCGCCACAGGGTGATTAGCACGTGTCAATGTACCTCCCGAGTAGTGTTGAGCGAACTTGTGTTTTAAGTTCGGCGTCTAAAGTTCAGGTTATCGAAGAATCCCGTTATGGATTCCGCTACCACAGACTATAACGGAATTGAGAATCCATAACGGGATTCTTCGATCTCACGAAGCCAAACTTTAGACGCCGAACTTAAGACACAAGTTCGCTCAACATTACTCCCGAGCAATACCTGAAATTATTCACATAATGGGGGATTTGTGAGGGAAATTATAAGGTGTCCATTTTGTATAACTATTCATTTTATATCTATGTGTAACCTGCGCTTACACAAGAGGGGGATTTCGCCTTGGAAAGCAAGAGTACAAATTCCACAATGAGCCCCTACTCCCCCTATGCTGACCATTCTTCTTCTTATCTAAAACCAAACATAGAAACTCAAAGCTAGTGTACAATAGGACGGTTTTTATTGTGTTGGTCTGTGTATAAATATGTGCATTGCTCATTGCAATAAAGGAGGCCATTATGAGAAACACACTTTTGCATGTGTCTCTGTGTCGTGACCTCCAGAGTCGGCTTACTCAATTACAGAAAAATTAGGACACCGCATCACATCAGAGATGTCGGTTTGCAACAACAGACGTGTACCACATTATGGGAGTCACAGGGTGTGCAGTGTTTTTCGTTATCTCCTGTAGCGTGCACCCGTCTGCAGCAGGCCAATGTACGATCTTCAGAGCCTGCAAATGCAAGATCTGTATCAGGGCTTTAACTACTGGTCTGTGCACAGAAGCGGATTGCAGCATTTATCTATTCGCCCCCAGCAACCGTCCCTTAGTAGACGTTCCTGGTCAGAACTGAAGCTGAAATGGCACTTATAATGCTAGCTCTGCATTGTCAGTGTGGTTAGATGGGGTGAATTGTGGTCACATGACTATACGTGCAGACGTCCTGCACCCCAAGAGACTGGAGACAAGAAATGAGCTGTAGAGGAGGTAAGAGAAGAACCTGGAGATCCACTGACCCTTTCCTACCAACCTCACCTTTCCATCTCCGTCATAATCTGTACTCCTGGCAGTCTGCAAAGGGTGTAAATGGGGTGAGTGTTGTTACCAGTGGACAAGGATGGTTGGGGGGGGGGGGGGGATACTGCCGGCAGGAGGGGTAAAATTGTAATGCTGCTGCTAATGAGGGAGTTGTGAGAAACTTCCATTAGGAGAAGGGGTGCTTATAGAGATAATGCTGCTGTCAGTTGGGAAACAGTGGGGAGGGGACAATGCTGCTGCCAATGGGGGAAGGGCATGAAGGAGGACAATGTTGCTTCCAGTGGGAGAGGGGAAGGAGGTCAATGCTGTTACCAGTGGGGGGAAGTGTTGGAAGGAGGACAGTGCTGCTGCCAGTAGAAGAGGATTGGGAAGGAGGACAATGCTGCTTCTAGTGGAAGAAGGATGAGAAGAATACTTATTTTGCTGCCAATGGATAATTACCACTAGGAGAGATGGTGGTTAGGGGATAATGCTGTCAGTGGGAGACGTGTGGAAAGGGAAAAATACTGCTACCAGTTGGGAAGGAGGATAATGCTGCTGCCAGTGGGGGAGGGATGGCAAAGGGTACAATGCTGCTGCCAGTGGGGAGGGATGGGAAGGGTTCACAATGCTGCTGTCAGTGGGGAAGGATAGGAAGAAGCACAGTGTTGCTCAAGTGCAGTACCTAATATAGCGTAAATTTCACAAAAACTGCACTACAGACAGAACAGAGACAGCCCTGAGTTCAGTGTGTCACCACATTATATGGCAGGCAGGTAAGTGGTATTTAGAATGGGCCGCTACTCATGGGTAAGTGCTGTGTGCCTGCACCAGGATAACCAGTGCCTGCCAACCCTGACCCTGTGTGACCACACTGGTGTCTTATGTGGCAGTGCCGCCTTGGGGCTCCCATGATCTCCAGGGTCCAGATATGACCTCTACCTCCGCACCCCTTATAGTTACACTTCATTAATTAAAAGCAGGAAAGTCACAGAGCGATTCCGCCTATGTAATAAGATGCAAGAAAAACAATAAAAAAACCTGCGCAACATATAACGTGTCAACTTTCAGGATTTCAAGTCGTAAATAAGAATGTAATGAAATTGGACAGAGTTCAGTGACCGGAAAGAAAATTAATAAAGAGAGTGGACGACTTCAATCATAAAGAAAGCCCGGCTAAATTGGTTTGGTTATTTGTGGCGCACATCCTGTATACAGGTAGGTGCACAATCACCGTATACAGATACAGTCAAGGTCGACGTGAGCAGAGGACAAATGTTACACACGACATAAAATGCTGAAGTATTCAGGCAAATGAGGGAACGCTACACCCGCCTCACACTGTATTATATGCAATGATCTCTTATTGTTTTCTCATCTGTATGAGCAGTATTATAGTAGTTATATTCTTGTACATAGGAGCAGTATTATAGTAGTTATATTGTTGTACATAGGAGCAGTATTATAGTAGTTATATTGTTGTACATAGGAGCAGTATTATAGTAGTTATATTCTTGTACATAGGAGCAGTATTATAGTAGTTATATTGTTGTACATAGGAGGCAGTATTATAGTAGTTATATTCTTGTACATAGGAGCAGTATTATAGTAGTTATATTCTTGTACATAGGGGGCAGTATTATAGTAGTTATATCCTTGTACATAGGAGCAGTATTATAGTAGTTATATTCTTGTACATAGGGGGCAGTATTATGGTAGTTATATTCTTGTACATAGGAGCAGTATTATAGCAGTTATAGTCTTGTACATAGGAGCAGTATTATAGTAGTTATATTCTTGTACATAGGGGGCAGTATTATAGTAGTTATATCCTTGTACATAGGAGCAGTATTATAGTAGTTATATTCTTGTACATAGGAGCAGTATTATGGTAGTTATATTCTTGTACATAGGAGGCAGTATTATAGTAGTTATATTCTTGTACATAGGAGCAGTATTATAGTAGTTATATTCTTGTACATAGGAGCAGTATTATAGTAGTTATATTCTTGTACATAGGAGGCAGTATTATAGTAGTTATATTCTTGTACATAGGGGCAGTATTATAGTAGTTATATTGTTGTACATAGGAGCAGTATTATAGTAGTTATATTCTTGTACATAGGAGCAGTATTATAGTAGTTATATTCTTGTACATAGGAGCAGTATTATAGTAGGTATATTCTTGTACATAGGAGCAGTATTATGGTAGTTATATTCTTGTACATAGGAGCAGTATTATAGTAGTTATATTCTTGTACACAGGAGGCAGTATTATAGTAGTTATATTCTTGTACATAGGAGGCAGTATTATAGTAGTTATAATCTTGTACATAGGAGCAGTATTATAGTAGTTATATTCTTGTACATAGGAGGCAGTATTATAGTAGTTATATTCTTGTACATAGGAGCAGTATTATAGTAGTTATAATCTTGTACATAGGAGCAGTATTATAGTAGTTATATTCTTGTACATAGGAGGCAGTATTATAGTAGTTATATTCTTGTACATAGGGGCAGTATTATAGTAGTTATATTGTTGTACATAGGAGCATTATTATAGTAGTTATATTCTTGTACATAGGAGCAGTATTATAGTAGGTATATTCTTGTACATAGGAGCAGTATTATGGTAGTTATATTCTTGTACATAGGAGCAGTATTATAGTAGTTATATTCTTGTACACAGGAGGCAGTATTATAGTAGTTATATTCTTGTACATAGGAGGCCGTATTATAGTAGTTATATTCTTGTACATAGGAGCAGTATTATAGTAGTTATATTCTTGTATATAGGAGCAGTATTATAGTAGTTATATTCTTGTACATAGGGGGCAGTATTATAGTAGTTATATCCTTGTACATAGGAGCAGTATTATAGTAGTTATATTCTTGTACATAGGGGGCAGTATTATGGTAGTTATATTCTTGTACATAGGAGCAGTATTATAGCAGTTATAGTCTTGTACATAGGAGCAGTATTATAGTAGTTATATTCTTGTACATAGGGGGCAGTATTATAGTAGTTATATCCTTGTACATAGGAGCAGTATTATAGTAGTTATATTCTTGTACATAGGAGCAGTATTATGGTAGTTATATTCTTGTACATAGGAGGCAGTATTATAGTAGTTATATTCTTGTACATAGGAGCAGTATTATAGTAGTTATATTCTTGTACATAGGAGCAGTATTATAGTAGTTATATTCTTGTACATAGGAGGCAGTATTATAGTAGTTATATTCTTGTACATAGGGGCAGTATTATAGTAGTTATATTGTTGTACATAGGAGCAGTATTATAGTAGTTATATTCTTGTACATAGGAGCAGTATTATAGTAGTTATATTCTTGTACATAGGAGCAGTATTATAGTAGGTATATTCTTGTACATAGGAGCAGTATTATGGTAGTTATATTCTTGTACATAGGAGCAGTATTATAGTAGTTATATTCTTGTACACAGGAGGCAGTATTATAGTAGTTATATTCTTGTACATAGGAGGCAGTATTATAGTAGTTATAATCTTGTACATAGGAGCAGTATTATAGTAGTTATATTCTTGTACATAGGAGGCAGTATTATAGTAGTTATATTCTTGTACATAGGAGCAGTATTATAGTAGTTATAATCTTGTACATAGGAGCAGTATTATAGTAGTTATATTCTTGTACATAGGAGGCAGTATTATAGTAGTTATATTCTTGTACATAGGGGCAGTATTATAGTAGTTATATTGTTGTACATAGGAGCATTATTATAGTAGTTATATTCTTGTACATAGGAGCAGTATTATAGTAGGTATATTCTTGTACATAGGAGCAGTATTATGGTAGTTATATTCTTGTACATAGGAGCAGTATTATAGTAGTTATATTCTTGTACACAGGAGGCAGTATTATAGTAGTTATATTCTTGTACATAGGAGGCCGTATTATAGTAGTTATATTCTTGTACATAGGAGCAGTATTATAGTAGTTATATTCTTGTATATAGGAGCAGTATTATAGTAGTTATATTCTTGTACATTGGAGCAGTATTATAGTAGTTATATTGTTGTACATAGGAGCAGTATTATAGTAGTTATATTGTTGTACATAGGAGCAGTATTATAGTAGTTATATTCTTGTACACAGGAGGCAGTATTATAGTAGTTATATTCTTGTACATAGGAGCAGTATTATAGTACTTATATTCTTGTACATAGGAGCAGTATAATAGTAGTTATATTCTTGTACATAGAAGGCAGTATTATAGTAGTTATATTCCTGTACATAGGAGCAGTATTATAGTAGTTATATTCTTGTACATAGGAAGCAGTATTATAGTAGTTATATTCTTGTACATAGGAGCAGTATAATAGTAGTTATATTCTTGTACATAGGAGCAGTATTATAGCAGTTATATTCTTGTACACAGGAGGCAGTATTATAGTAGTTATATTCTTGTACATAGGAGGCAGTATTATAGTAGTTATATTCTTGTACATAGGAGGCAGTATTATAGTAGTTATATTCTTGTACATAGGAGCAGTATTATAGTAGTTATATTCTTGTACATAGGAGGCAGTATTATAGTAGTTATATTTTTGTAAAATAGAGCAGTATTATAGTAGCTATATTCTTGTACATAGGAGCAGTTATAGTAGTTATATTATTGTACATAGGAGCAGTATTATAGTAGTTATATTCTTGTACATAGGAGCAGTATTATAGTAGTTATATTCTTGTAGATTGGAGGCAGTATTATAGTAGTAATATTCTTGTAGATTGGAGGCAGTATTATAGTTATTATATTTGTGTACATGAGTCGGTATTATTGTACCTGTATGCTTTTAGATATCAGGCAGTATTACTTATTTACTTTGTTGTTTGCAGTTCGCTGACTCTTCTCCATTGTGGAGTCATCCTTTGTGCTGGTGAACAGCAGAGCAGTGAATGACCTTGTCTAGGCGACATTATTTCACGTCCAAGAATTTGAAATACAATCTTTTGATGGACGACCTTAAACTCCACAGCGCTTCTATTACAGATCCGCCCTGGTGTCCTGCACGTCGGTGCTATTGGTTTGATAAGTATCCCCATGTTTTATGTTTGGCAGAAATTCCATTTTTTTCATGTAGGTAATTTTTTATTGCTCGCCAGCTGTAGCCAGATTGGAAGGCAGAGATTTGTTGCTGTATCTTGTCTGCGGTAATAAAATATTCATCACTATTTCAAGAAGTTGCTGATTCTGTGGCGGCTTCTTGTGCCAGAAATATTTGGAGAGAATTTTGTCAGGCACTCTAAAATTCTCCTGCGGAGAGATGGACAATTGCTGGAATAGAGAAATGGAGTGAAGGGGACTGTGGTTGCAGAGGTTCACAACCTTCTTCAGGTAGCGTCCTGCCCTTCTGGTGGAGGAATTTTTATGGGTGTTTCCTGTAATAAAACTAAGGGGGTTCATGGCCGTTTTCCCTTGCAGTATTCACTACTGGAGGGGGTGGTGTAAAATGCAAAAAGTCAAATTTATTTTTAGCAACTGTAGGAAGGCACAAGGGACTAACATAATGGGAGATATGTGTCATGGAGGTTCCTGGCCTTGGTTAAGTAGGAGCCAGTAGTGCATGTGTCAGCAGCAGTTGCTGATGGACACTTTGGTAGTTAGTATAGCTGTGAAAAGCTAATCTGGGATGGCTCTTACTGGGAGTAGTCATAGTGCTGGGTGGTTAAATACTCCCCACGGTCCAGGCCGGGTTTTGACTGGCTTACAAAAGTCAGCCTGCAGGGTCAGGTGGTGTGTGTGATTACCTGGCTGATGGTGGAGCTCTGAATAGCTGGGTGTTTTTGATCTGAATGATCCTGCTGAGAGACCTCCGGCTTTGGGCAGAGGGGGGATTGTAGAAAGGCACAAGGGTCTATCATAGATGGGAGATATGTGTCACCGAGGTTCCAGGCCTCGGTGAAGTAGGAGCCAGTAGTGCATGTGCAGTTGCTGATGGACACTTTGGTAGTTAGTATAGCTGTGAAAAGCTAACCCGGGACGGCTCTTACAGGGAGTAGTCATAGTGCTGGGTGGTTGACTACTCCCCACGGTCCAGGCCGGGTTTTGACTGGCTGACAAAAGTCCGCTAGCATGGTCAGGTGGTGTGTGTGATTACCTGGCTGACGGTGGAGCTCTGGATAGCTGGGTGTTTTTGATCTGAGTGATCCTGCCGAGAGATGGAGGACAAAGCGAGATCCCCCTCCACTCCGTGGGTACTGTGCCTTAATCAAACCTGTGTGATGTTACCAGATACGGGACTGAATTGTTTTTCTTTAAGTGTCGGCTGGAGTTAGCTGATAACTGCCGCCTGTTGACTTGTGTGCCAACAATAAAAGACATTTATTATTTTAATTTTCACCACAAAAAGGCTGCTGTGTATTTATCTGAAGGCTACCATTTGGGAAATCCCTACACAACTAAAGGCCAAAAAGTTGTAAAAGCCCATGACGTATCATTCATGTAGATGTGATCACTGGGGCTGTGATTGTCTGCAGCAGACATGGGACTAAGAGCTCATTTTGTCTGTGTCTGTTCTCAGTGGTGTATCTTGGTTTTGTGCTGCCCTAGGCGAGACTAAATTCGGGCACCCCCCTAATATAAATTTGACCCACCCCTTCCTGTCAAGGCCAAACCCCTTTCTCTCTAAACCCCACCCCTTCCTATGTGCCATCCACAGATCCCCCCTAAAGAGTGCCATCCACGGATCCCCCTCCCCTAAATAGTGCCATCCACGGATCCCCCTCCCCTAAATAGAGCCATCCACGGATCCCCCTCCCCTAAACAGTGCCATCCACGGATCCCCCTCCCCTAAACAGTGCCATCCACGGATCCCCCTCCCCTAAACAGTGCCATCCACGGATCCCCCTCCCCTAAACAGTGCCATCCACGGATTCCCCTCCCCTAAACAGTGCCATCCACAGATCCCCCTCCCCTAAACAGTGCCATCCACGGATCCCCCTCCCCTAAATAGTGCCATCCACAGATTCCCCCCCCTCCCCTAAACAGTGCCATCCACAGATTCCCCCCCCTCCCCTAAACAGTGCCATCCACAGACCCCCCCTCCCCTAAACGGTGCCATCCACAGACCCCCCCTCCCCTAAACGGTGCCATCCACAGATTCCCCCCCTCCCCTAAACGGTGCCATCCACAGATTCCCCCCCCTCCCCTAAACAGTGCCATCCACAGACCCCCCCTCCCCTAAACGGTGCCATCCACAGACCCCCCCTCCCCTAAACGGTGCCATCCACAGATTCCCCCCCTCCCCTAAACGGTGCCATCCACAGATTCCCCCCCCCTCCCCTAAACGGTGCCATCCACAGATTCCCCCCCCTCCCCTAAACGGAGCCATCCACAGATTCCCCCCCCCCTCCCCTAAACGGTGCCATCCACAGATTCCCCCCCCCTCCCCTAAACGGTGCCATCCACAGATTCCCCCCCCTCCCCTAAACGGTGCCATCCACAGATTCCCCCCCCCTCCCCTAAACGGTGCCATCCACAGATTCCCCCCCCTCCCTTAAACAGTGCCATCCACAGATTCCCCCCCTCCCCTAAACGGTGCCATCCACAGATTCCTCCTCCCCCTGACGCTCACAGGAAAACATTTAAAAACAAATCAGTAACCTAAACTTTATTCATTAGTGATGTCTTTACTGTATACCTTACTCTGTCTTTCAGCTTCGGTAACAGCAGGCAGTGCGGGCGGGCGGCGCTCACTCACTGACCTCACGCGCCTGCTCCTCCCACTAGGCGGCGCAGGCGCGTGACGTCAGTGAGTGAGCGCCGCCCGCCCGCACTGCCTGCTGTTACCGGAGCTGAAAGACAGAATAAGGTATACAGTAAAGACATCACTAATGAATAAAGTTTAGGTTACTGATTCGTTTTTAAATGTTTTCCTGTAAGCGGCGGGGCCCTGTATATTCTAACCCCCAGGCAAGCGTCCCCGTCACCATGGGAACGCCTGGGGGTTAGAATATACCATCGGATCTTCTGAATATACCGGAGGCGTCTGATGGGACAAGGGGCAAACAAGGCATTTTGCCGCCCCATTGGCAAGTGCCGCCCTAGGCAAATGCCTTGTTTGCCTCGTGATAGATACGCCCCTGTCTGTTCTGTTTTTTTTTGCGGTCCGTATGCGGAACCAATAATTTCAATGGGGCCGCAAAATCAACGGAAATGACTGCGTGGGCATTCTGTATTCTGTATGTCCACAAGTCTGTTCCGCCAAAAAAAAAAAATAGAACATGTCCTATTCTTGTCCGTTGTCCATAGTTACAACGGATCTGCAAAACAAAAACGGATGTCATCTGCTTTTTTTTTGCTGATTGCAAAATACATGTCCTTCTGTAGGGACCAGGAATGGGGGATAACCGACAGTTGTGTTGTCTCATGGGACACACTTTAGGACCATAGGGAGTGTGGATTTCCTAGGCCGGACAATCCCTTTAAGCCTTGTTAAGTAAGGTTCTGCAACTTTTTAAAATATTTAGTATGTCAATTTCTCACCATTTTCAAGATCCCTGCTTGCTGTGAATTTAAACATTCTTGTTTACCACCAAAGGCTAAAACCTGTACAAAACTAATGTTTCTCACAGCTGAGGGTTTGCTACAGTTGCATCCAGTTATTTCCTCTGTAGCAGCTGCCATAGAGGAAGTAAGAAGCTGAAGGCAACTTCCCCGGACATTATCTGTTTGCTGGGGGTCTCAGGAGCAGGATCTCATATAGCAATGGTTCCACTGCTGTGTGTGCTGCTTCTGGTTTTGTGAAATTGCAGGATTCAAATGTGGATTTCTGGATTACCAAATGCTGGATTGAGGGAATTTTCTGCCTTTGTAACCCCTGAAAGTGGATTTGTCCAGTCCTTTAATATTGATGCCCCCATAATAACTGTCAAAAAAAGCCATTTTTGTCACCTTACATCACAAAAAGTGCAACATCAAGTGATCAAAAAGGCGTATGTCCCACAAAAAGGTACCAATAAAACCGTCACCTCATCCCGCAAAAAATGAGCCCCTACATAAGAAAATCTCTCAAAAAATAAAAAAAAATATAGCTCTTAGAACATGGAGACACTAAAACATCATTTTTTTGGGTTTCAAAAATGCTATTATTGTGTAAAACTTAAATAAATAAGAAAAAGTATACATATTAGGTATTGCCGCATCCGTAACAATCTGCTCTATAAAAATGTCACTTGACTGAACCCCTCAGGTGAACGCTGTAAAAAGAAATAAATAAAAACTGTGCTAAAACAGCCAATTTTTGGGTCACCTTGCCCCATAAAGTGTTATAATGAATGATCAAAAAATCATATGTACCCAAAAAATAGTACCAATAAAACTGGCACCTTATCCCCTAGTTTCCAAAATGGGGTCACTTCTTGGGAGTTTCTACTGTAAGGGTGCATCAGGAGAGCTTAAAATGAGACATGGCATCTAAAAACCATGTGGAGTTCCTTTTCTTCTGCGCCCTGTCGTATGCCCATACAGCAGTTTATGACCACATGTGGGGTGTTTCTGTAAACCGCAGAATCTGGGTAATACATATTGAGTTTTGTTTGGCTGTTAACCATCGATGTGTTAAAGAAAAAATTGGATTAAAATGGAAAATCTGCCCAAAAAGTTAAATTAAAAATTTGATCTCCATTTTCCTTTAATTCTTGTGGAACGCCTAAAGGGTTAACAAAGTTAGTAAAATCGGTTTTAGGTAACTTGAGGGGTGTAGTTTCTACAATTGGGTCATTTCATGGGGGTATTCACTATGTAAGCCCTACAAAGTGACTTCAGACCTGAACTGGTCCTTAAAAAGTGGGTTTTGGCAATTTTCTTTAAAATTTGAAGAATTGCTTCTAAACTTCTAAGCCTTCTAACGTCCTAAAAAAATAAAATCACATTTCCAAAATGATGCCAACATAAAGTAGACATATGGGGAATGTTAAGTAATAAATATTTTATGAGGTATCACTTTCTGTTTTAAAAGCAGAGAAATTGCACTACACTACAATACTTTGCTCAGATATATAGATCCTCCCCAGGTTTGTCATCTGAACTGGCGATGCGGTTCCTGGAGAGAATTCCACTTCCTACTTTAAATGAAGCTCAAAAGGAATATTTGGAGGAGGGGCTGTCCCTCACGGAGCTGCAGGAAGCCATTGGATCCATCTCGGGGAACTCATCGCCAGGATTGGATGGCCTTCCATACGAGGTCTATCGCAAGTATAGCGAGGTGATTCTCCCCAGGTTGCTACAGGTCTTTTCCCAAGCAATACAGGAAGGGCAACTACCATATTCTATGATGGAGGCCCTTATTGTTTTAATTCCAAAAAAGGATAAGGACCCGGCAGAACTGAGCTCCTATAGACCAATATCCCTATTAAACACCGATGCTAAGCTACTATCAAAAGTCCTGGCCAGGAGGCTTTCGCGGGTTATGCCCACCATTATCCACCCAGATCAAAATGGCTTCATGCCAAAAAGGGGTACCCACAACAATCTACACAGGCTATTCATGAATATTCAGTCCCCGGGGCATGGTGCCCGCTCCATCCTGTCGCTGGACGCAACAAAAGCCTTCGACAGGGTGGAGTGGATCTTTCTCTGGGAGGTCATGAAAAAAATGGGCTTTGGTCCAAGATTCATGGGGATGGTTCAGTTACTCTATAATTCTCCTGCTGCTAGGATCAGGATCAATGACTTGACGAAAGAGAGTTTTACCTTGGGACGGGGCACCCGTCAGGGTTGTCTCCTTTCCCCTTTACTATTTAATATTTATATCGAACCTTTAGCTGCCATGATAAGACAGGATCCGGAGGTGGCCGGTTTTGGCATAATGGGGAAGCATGACCGAGTATCCCTTTACGCAGATGACCTCTTGGTTTTTATCCACCAAACAGACACCACTCTCCCTCGAATAATGGACCTTGTTGGTCTTTTTTCCGATCCATCTGGACTGCAGATCAACTGGGACAAAACCGTTCTCCTCCCCATAGATGAGCAGCGAGGTGAATGGAATAACCAATCAACAACTTCTGATTCAATAAAGTATCTGGGGATAATAGTTTCCGCCAAACCTCGAGAATATTTGCAACATAACCTGATTCCTTTGCTGATGAAGTTGAGAGCCAAAATTAAGATATGGCAAAAAATCCTGTCAGCAAGAGCGGACAGAATTTCACTAATAAAAATGGTAGTGTTACCCCAGGTTCTTTATGTCCTGCGTAATTCACCCGTATGGATCCCAGACAAGTATTTTAGACTGATAGATCGTATGATCAATGATCTATTATTGGGGAGGAAGCGCGTGAGACTGAAGGCACTCTATTTTTCCATGCCCTACAATCGGGGAGGTCTTAACCTCCCCTATTTTAGGGGCTACTTTGTGGCTTCCCAACTCTGTCTTTTTAATGACTGGGAAAATAGCCCCTTTTGTAGTAGAGTGGTGAAAGATTCAGGCTTCTCGGATTTTTTCACCGTACTGGAATCTGACTATCTAGCAAATATCCCGAGCGGATACTCTTTTTTTTGTAGAATGGCCATAAAGACCTGGCTGACCATAAGGAGTTGGTGCGGAGTTAAGGCATCACTCGTCTGCACCCCATTATGGCACAACCCAAAACTTCTCATGTTAAACGACCTAAGCTGCCGCCAGTATTGGAGGACCAAAAACGTTCAGTACCTACATCAAGTAGTCCGTGGGGGACAAATTCTGTCCCTCATGGAACTAAGGGCAAATTTAGGTGAGGTGGCTTGGTATGCATACTTTCAATTGAGGTCCGCACTCTCTAGCACTCTAAATAGACACTTTTTTACTATAGATACTCCCGCATTTTTACACGACTTAATTTCTAGGAAAATTGTTACGAGAATTAAATTATCATATTGCTATAGACACTTAATGGACAACTTCTTTTTGGATGTTCTCTCTCCAGGGCAGAGAGCTTGGTCCTCTCTCCTTGCAGAGGCGGGCCATCCAAATTGGGATAAGATAGGGGAAAGCTTAAAGCTGGTCTCACACAATTTTAATCACATTGTTGTACAATTTAATATTTTGCACAAAATTTATGTCACACCCTTATGGCTACATAGAAGAGGACTTAGGGTCTCCTCCGAATGCCCACGTTGTGGTGACTCCGAGGGAGATCACTTACATATGTTCTGGGACTGCCCAATGGTGAATAGGTATTGGAGCTTTTTTTTTTTTTTTTTTTTTTTTTTCTTCTTATTTCCCTGCAAGGCGGGAGGGTGGGTGGGTGGGGTGCGATAGGGGGACACTCCATTTGTCCGGCTCACTCTATATGTATTGTATCGGGGAAGAATGCGAAGATATATTTGGGCACATGGGGATCTCTAGGAATGTTGAGGATGGGGGGACTTTCCGGCATTGAAACAAAGGTTGTAACTCTTGTTTATTCAGAGGGCTGTATATATCTGCTTGTCAGGCTCCGGATCCTGCCATCCTCCTCAGCTAGAGTTCTCCATTTGATTTTCAAAATGTTTGCACAATTGTGGTTGTTTCTATGCAGTTATTGTCAATTACGTCCATGGACTGGATTTGACGGACTGATGGATTGTGAATTGTTGGCTATGTACTTTGGTTATCGATTTTGTACTAAAACAATAAAATTTAATTAAAAAAAAAAAAAAAAAAGCAGAGAAATTGAAATGTAGAAAATTGCAAATTTTTCTAAATTTTGGGTAAATTTGGGATTTTGAAGTACAATGTGTCACGAGAAAACAGTCTCTGAATGACTTGGATAAGTAAAGGCGTTCCAAAGTTATTACCACATAAAGTGAGATATGTCAGTTTTGCAAAATTAGGCCTGGTCAGGAAGGGGGCAAATGGCCCAGATGGGAAGTGGTTAAACAAACCTGATCTGGTGTGAAAATCAATGTAACGGCTCATGCACACGAACGCATTTTCTTTCCATATCTGTTCCGTTTTTTCAGCGGACTGTATGCGGAACCATTCATTTCAATGGGTCCACAAAAAAAAAACTGAAGTTACTCCGTGTGCATTCTGTTTCCGTATGTCTGTTCCGCAAAAAAATAGAACATGTCCTATTATTGTCCGCATTACGGACAAGGATAGGACTGTTCTATTAGGGGCCAGCTGTTCTGTTCTATCCGCAAAATACATACGGTCGTGTGCATGAGCCCTAAGTCAATGGTGCCTGATGCGTTTAGTTTTTTTTGTTACAGAAAAAACGGATGCCGCGCCCATTGATTTACAGTGATTTTCATGGGGTTTTCTTTAGACAGTTTACGTTGGTAGCTTCGCCAGTGAAGTCCCCCATAGCTTGCAATGAACTCGGGCTTCGGGGACACTTACCATTGAAATGATGGGGAATGCTCTGAGATTGTTCCGGATGACAGTAGAAGATCCATTATCAGATAATAAGAAACATCATCAACACTTAAAAATACTTTTTATTTTATAGTCTTAACATTAAAATTGTACAATCAGAACAAAGTTTTATCCCCCTCAAACCCAGTCATCACATGGACGCGCCTCTCCAAGGATGATCGACATTTACCAAGTCAGGTCCAGAATATTAGTCCGGCCCTCTCCTCCTCCTCACGTGTACTGGAGAATTAAAGGGGTCGTTCAGCTTTAGAAAAACATGACTGATTTCTCCAAATACAGCGCTACCCCTGTCCATGGGTTATGTCCGGTAATGGAACTCCGCTAGGGCTGAGCTGCAATACCACAGTCCACCTGAGCGCTCTTTTTTTAAATAAAACAGTAATTTTTTTATATTTTTTTATGCCGAACACCTAGGACCCCCAGATACAAGGACCACAAAAAAACAGGGTCTTGCTAATGTATTTTACTGTGAGTTCTTCCATTTTGACAATTACAGTTGTTTCTGAGCCAAAAGTAACATCCTGCATGAGGGGGTGCACCATAGAACTGTGGAGCCCATGGCGGGAACAGGGAGGCAGCTCAAACTTGTCAACATAGGCCGGGTTTCTATAGGCCCCGGAGGTCTTACCAACGGAGGGAGGGGTAAACCGCACCTAGGTTAACGAGAAGAGGGAGGGGAGCACAGTCTCTCTGGTGCTGGGATAAGCGTGGAAACCAGGAGTCGGGCCCTTATTCATTTTTTCTTTGGATGTTCCTTTCCTTTAGGCAAGGCATGCTCAACCTGCGGCCCTCCAGCTGTTGCAGAACTACAACTCCCAGCATGCCCAAACAGCTTACAGCTATCAGCAGGGCATGGTGGGAGTTGTAGTTTTACAACAGCTGGAGGGCCGCAGGTTGAGCATGCCTGCCTTAGGCTCTAGAGCGCCAACAAATGACATGAAAAATAAAAATATACAGTTTTTTAATAGATTTTTTTTATAAATAGCGTTTATGATATATATTTTAGTGATTGCTGTGATATTTAGTGAGATTTTGAGGGTTAGCTTCACCCAATCATCCATACCCGCTAACGTGAAGTTATAGAGTCACGAATAGCCATCTGTCCCTTACTTGTCTAACAACCTGTTTAGTTTTTAGTGTTTGGTTCAGAACTCTTTCTCAAGGATAACCAGGCTCTTGCTGGATACCCCTTACATTTTCTTAAAGAAATCTGGATGTCCTTTCTGTAGGTCCCGATCTCACCAGGTATTTGCAGCTCAATTCGTTTTCGATACTTTACCGACGTCATCATGTCTTACGCAGCATTGGTACGTGCTTAATTTTGGTCTCCAGCTTCGTTCTCTGCCTCTCTATCAGTTGATATGGTATCAATGCTCCACCATTGGTCCTATCTACAGTCCTCTCTCTGTACCAAGCATTTCCGTCACTGTAAGCAATGACTCAGTTTTTGTGTTACCTTCCTATCAACCTCTTAGTTTCATAGTATGATCGAGATATCAAAGGCTTTATCTCCAGTGTCCACCATCTTTACCGATCTACCTTCTGAATGTGCTAATTCTACGCTCTCCTAATGGTTATATCTCCATTATGAACCTACTATTGAACTCTTAGTCTTTGATATAGAACTTATAGTCCTAGAACTGTCTCTAAAGTCCTTTACCAGTTGCTCTTCATTATCTTCATCTTCTGTTCTGGACTAGTCTACTGAACTGGTCCGAGTTATTTACCACTGGTTGTATATCCAATATGTACCCTATTCACTCTTCAATTTATTCCCCATCTCTTCTATAGTCAGGATAGAATCCCTCAAGTAATAGGTTTTCCTTCTCATTAGTAGTCTATGGTCATAACTCATGTGTAAGCCTTCTGTAGAGTGTATATAAGCCTATTGCTGCCTTTATGGTCTTTGCTGTATGGTCCATGTAACCATGACCCTTTCTTCATTGTAAATCCCCTATAAGTTCTGAGCTCGTTTATATTTCAAGGCTCTTTAATGGGTTGGACATTGACCTACAGGTAACCGGAAGAGACAGTTTTCTTCCTTTTGGATGAGAGCTAATTTGCATACTTTTCCTAGGGAGCATTAATTGTAAGACTCCATACAACAGCCTGATCTCCCTAAGGATCACCCATACCTTCCAAGTTGTGATTGTCTTATTTCAGTGTATCTGAGCCGAAGACCTCTCCTTTTTAAAGTTTGCCTCTTCATCTTCAGAATTTCCCTTCTGAACCTTTTTAGTTGTGTTCCTCTTGTAGTCCTCAACATGGACCCATAAAACATGTTTGAGCATCTTGCAGCTGTCTCACGAATTTATGAGCCTTATGAGGGCCCTCAAACATCTAAGCACTCTATACCTTCAGTTTTAATTATTTTTCAACCTAAATATCTTCTGTAACCCTTATTCTATCTGATTGTCTTCATCATTGTCCCCCACCATCAGTGTCCTTACCCTCTACCAGCCATAGTTATTGTGTAACGTGCCTCCACCAACCTCAACGTATTCAGAAAACGTACTAAATTAGTCTGTACATCCATACATCTGAAGACCCATAAAAACACAGTCATCCCATTGCATATTTATCGACTAATTATAACAATTTGACAAACTTTTCATTATTTTGTTTAAATAGTTCTTGGAGATATTAGCAGGGATAAGATGGTTGTAAAATAAGTATGTAGACGGTAAGGTTGTCCCCACCAATAACATGTCTTGCCTGGCAAACCTCGGAAAGCACTCAAGACTTGAGGAACCATGCTGTTCGCTTAGAACCAAGCTCAAGTCTTGACCTACCTAATGAAGGTATAAAGGTGGGAGGTGGTGGGTCCTCCATCTTTTGTACACTTCAAGAATATATATTGAGGAACCAGTGTGCTTTGTGTGTAGACAATCTATATGTTACATCTGTTTAGTCTTTGTGCCTGGGTCTCCACACTATATAAAATGAGTATAAATATTAATAAACACCAGATGATTTGGTGACTGTGCTGCTCGGAGAAGATTTTCTATAAACCATCAGTCGTGACCCGTAAATTTATTTCTTTGTCATCGCCATACATTGTTTACTTTGTGTGGTGTCATCTAAACCTGCATTACTCTAACTGTGGACTCCTTGATGTTCTCATCTAATCCTCTGTAAGAGATGTAGAAGATGGATGAAGAGCAGGAACTCAAGTAAAGAAGACCGGATCTAAAGCCCGTGCTATAGATTTAATGATGACCCAGGAACGAACTCCTCGTGATGTCCTGGATATTTGCAGGTGTAATATCTCACCCACTTCAGAGGCTCTTAAGATCGTCTTGCATTATTTAAGTACTTGAAAATTCCGTTTAGGGTTAGTTCTCGATTCCTTCACGGTCGTTGAGAGGCAGGGTAGGAATCATACATGATGTCTTTGCCTCTGTCGAAAAAAGAATGGTTGGCTTTGGTGGGTATAACCCCACCATTATGTGTCTAGCAGGCAAAGTCCTCAAACACACCATGGTGTGTGTAGTGTCGATGATGATTGGGGAGCATCGTGGTGGCATAGGCTCCTTCTGGATGTCGTCCATGAACCTCGATGGAGCTCTAGATAGAACAAGTATGTCAATTTAATAACTTATCTGGTCCATTGTCCAAAATAATCTATAAAGAATGAAACCTCCCTGTTACAGTGTGATTACCTTGATATGGGCTCTACTGATGTAAATCCAACCATTACCATCAGTCAGCCATAGATTAGATGATGAACAATTTTCCAGTTGTGAATGATTAATATGCCCTTGAAAATTACATGGGCAGATCATTGGGACAATTATAGAGGGGATGAGTTTCCATAGAAACGCTTGTTCCCAATAAATGGCCCGTGTAAATATGGCAGTAATCATCCGTTCATCGGTTTTATTTTGTCTTTCAGTTGGCATCCAAATAATCATTTATGAGCAGCAAATCCTTCTGAATAAAAAAGGATCTCCTGCCCAGAAGCAATGGTTTTCTAGGGGACATGCTTCATCTCTCTTACGAACAGGCAATTATCGGGCACGTTTGGTTAGATCCTGATAATTGCCTGTAATATCGGTTTATGTAAAAGGACCATTAGGGTATGACTCTCTTAATGCAGAATCTACTGGTGTATTCCAAACCAACACCATCACAACTTTCCAGTTAATGATAAATATTACATCTATTATATTGAAATAAGTTGCTTCCAACCAGGTATGGGGTGTGCAGAGGTAGCAGTTGTGCTTGGACTCTGCCTGGGGGGAAGGGGGGTCCCAAAGACCACCTGACCACATAAAATGGGTAAAATGCACCATTGTTGCTTGACAACGGAACTCACATGATCCATAAACGTAATTGTTTCTGCAACATTTTGAATTTACGATTGTGCTGTGGCATGGTCAGTCAAGAACATCTATCACCGATCTTCTACATACTGGCCAATTATTGTTATGATCATTCGGAAATTCGCTCAACCAAATGATCGACCAGCTAACCAACCACCCAACATTGACACCAGCATAACCACCAATAAGATTATCTGCAAAGACTAAATACCCTCATACACATTAAAGTCAGCAGAACCTGTCAAGGTGCCTGACCGTCCTGACTGAGCAGTGTGTATGTGTGTGTGCATGTGGGAATGAATAGCAGCCATCTGACTGAGTGTTCGGCTACTTTCACGCCATAGTTGGAAACATCCGGCTGGCCTTACCAGCATAGAACAGCCTGCTGGAGTTTTCTGGATCTGGCAGAGCCGTAAAGTGCCGCCTGCCGGCCGGACTCCATTGCCTATAATCTAAGGCTAGGACATCAATATCTCAAGTCCTGGAAAACTCCTTTAAGGGGCCATAGACTGAACCTGAGGAGGCTGTATTGAGGACTGGCACAGATTGGGTGAAGGGGTTTTAGCGTTGCCTATTTTCCAATTGTAGCATCATACTACATGTTACCCTTCTTCCTTCCATACACATTCTCCGTACCTGGCCATTTAGGTCATCCATGGCAAGCGTTGCAATGTTATCTTTCGGCTTTCTGGTGGGAGATGATTTTCTCCGAAACAATTTGTTGACTTTATCTCGTATTAACTAAAGAGAAGACACAAGGTCACAGTGAAGCTACGTGAGATATGACGGTGTATCACTGCCTAGTGTAACTCACCTCGTACAGGTAATCTAGGATCTCCAGGATGGTGAGGATGCTGGCTCCAATAAACAGACCCATCTGGCCTCCTATGTCTCCTGGAAGATAAGAGGACATGTCCATGTCAGAAGCAGTGGCCATTCAGATGTGGTGTAGATGTGACCTACATCCCTGATGTCCAAGTATTAGGCACATTTATATTTGATCCCTTTTAATTGCCATAAAGAAGTCATCCATGAGGTTCAAGGTCCACGTTATTTGGTGATCAAGATTAGCAGAACAAAAATTAAAGGGGCTGAATCACTATTATGGACCCGTCAAGTGGTCCATGGTGAAGATACCTTTATTTTAGGGGGTTCTTACTGCTCTAATGTTTGAGGAGCTTGTAGTAAGGACTAATGTAGCACTCACCGAGTAAACTGGCGAGGTCATATGCTTTCTTCTGTTCTATTGTCCCATAGTTGAGGGCCTCGAAGAAGATGTCTAGAACAAGGAAATTGTCCCTGTGGAGTAAAACATGGATGACTTAAAGAGAAAGGTTTGCGTCTATAACTTTTATTTCCATTTATTAGATTTCACTCTGCAGAAGAGAAATAATGGGTTCGTTCTTCTATTAAATGTTGCAGCTATTTATTCTTTGTTTATAAAAAAAAAACTTCACTGGGGGGCGGCCATATTGGAAGCACACCCTTCCAACCATATAGACTAGGCATCCTCAACCTGCGGCCCTCCAGCTGTTGTAAAACTACAACTCCCACAATGCCCTGCTGTAGGCTGTTCGGGCATGCTGGGAGTTGTAGTTTTGCAACAGCTGGAGGGCCGCAGTTTGAGGATGCCTGATATAGACAGTGCAGCAGGATGTGCTTGCTTTATGGCAAGTGCAATAAATGGGAATCAAAGAAGGTCATAGATTTTGAAGGTCTCCATTAGGTGCAGTGCCTCCCCCAAAGACCAGTGAGTAACGGGGAACAGCATACATAGCCGTATGTCTGTGTATAGTGTTCCAATCCTGCCCGATCTAGGGCTCTTGCAGTATAGGGGTACAGCCACATTGTTAGGTTTCTGCAAGCATTTTTTGGAAGCCAAAACCAAGAGTAAATTAAAAACAGAGAAGTTGTATCTCTCCTTTGTACTTTCTCTCCTTTTATGATTCACTCCTGATTTTGGCTTCCAAAACTGCACGTAGAAACCAGACCATATGGCCGCACCCTATCAGAGCTGCCATTACTTGCCCACTCTCTAATGATAATGAGATGACTCTGCTCGTTCTGGCCCAGTCTACACAGCAAAGCTGACCGGTGAGATGCAGAAAGCATCAGCCAAACAAAATAATGTGATTTTTTTTTCGATTATACATTCCAATCACCAGAATGGGAACAGGGACTGAATAGTAAGGGGACAGTGGTAAAATTTGGAAGAATGGGGATCGGTAGGTGTAGATTAGAGGATAGCGAGGCGGAAAAGTGAGTGTGGCGGGCGGGGCTGTGCAACCCATATCTTTTCATTAACAAACAAATGGTTTTCATTGTATAGAAGTGAAACTGCTCCTATTGCATGAAAAAAGAATCATAATTTTGGAAGAAGTTTTTCCTTAAAGCATGCTATCCTTTAAGCCCTGTGACTCCAGATTAGTTGCATTGTCTGATGGAGCCTAAAATTCACCTTTTCCCTCATCAGATGCTTGATGCCCCTGTGGGAGAAATCCACAGGTCACTGCTCTTTCTTTCCACCATGTTTTACACTGCAGCTCTGCTTGTGTACATTGACTGCTGAGTAAATTATAATAAAATGTAGCATTGCATTGTGGGAGAAATCCACAGGTCACTGCTCTTTCTTTCCGCCATGTTTTACACTGCAGCTCTGCTTGTTTACATTGACTGCTGAGTAAATTATAATAAAATGGAGCATTGCATTGTGGGAGAAATCCACAGGTCATTGCTCTTTCTTTCCACCATGTTTTACACTGCAGCTCTGCTTGTTTACATTGACTTCTGAGTAAATTATAATAAAATGTAGCATTGCATTGTGGGAGAATTCCACAGGTCATTGCTCTTTCTTTCCACCATGCTTTACACTGAAGCTCTGCTTGATCAGATTGGTTGCTGTGTATAGGCACAAGCTCTTCAGGAAGTCGGCAGAGAGGATTTCCATTACAGGATGAAATATAAAATAAAAATAACGGACGATTATCAGTAAAATTCCGTACATAGGCTGAAAAGAATGATTCGGAATTGGAGGGGGCAGTGCAATATATCACCTCCTGGGATGCGTCACTTACCTGATGTAGGTTTCATTCTTGTTGTATTTTTTGGCCAGATATCGTGCAGAACCTTTATTGGGAATACGGACCATGGAGATCTCCTTGCCGTAGCGAGTCATGTTACAGGGTGTGGGGCAGGTGCATTTATCATTATTGTCTTCTACTGCAGCATCTGCGAGGGGATGAGGAGATTACTATATGAATTTTGGTAATAACAATAGACATTTTTTTTGCAAAGTTATCATTAATGCGGCAGTCTCATGAAGATAACCCGTTTCCTTACGCCCTATTGGGGATGCCATACAGTGGGTCCTATGAGTTAGGGACCGCACGATAATCCAGAGTGCAAAGCCATTATGTAAGAGCAGCTCCAGCTTTGCCAAACCCAACCATTCAGCATGTAATACTACATGTCACCTGTAGTGGCCGCTGCAGGGGAAATGTATGGTTAGGAGAATCCTCCCAGGAGCTCGATCCATGCTGATCAGGCATTCGCTGGGGCAGCAGATAGACAAGCGGTTGTCTTCATGAGATAATCCCTTGTCTTGGCCAAGTGTTTATATGTTATATTATATATTGCCCATATGGGATTGAAAGGAAGCTTTAAGTGAGAAGCTGACATAGAGCCTTCTTAGATGTAGACTATTCTTAGATAGTAAGCTCCTAGGACAAGCATATCACAGAATCACACAGTAGATCGGAGGATTTCTTACCTAGGATGCCGTCAGCGCAGCTGATGTACTTGGAGGGGGAGCAGATTGTTTCATTTCCTACGGAAAAGTCAATTGACAAATTGAAATAGTAGCTGACATTTTTCATTTCTGTATCTAAATCCATTAGCTGGAGCTACAATGGAGGTCATTGGTTGTCAGTTGTCACTCAGCTTTTCCAGGCTACTGAATGTCAAAGCTACTTAGCAATAAAGAAGTGGAGGGGAGGGGGTGTCACAGGAGAGCTGGGTGACGAGCCGCTGCAGTGGAGCCTGTAGAAGTTGTCACTCAGCTTTCCCAGGGTACTGAATGTCAGTAGCAGTACAGGAATGAAAGGAAGATTTTCCATTCTGATATTGAGGAGAATAATCCAGTTTTGCAGGTCACCATCCCCAGTATTTCAGTATAGGTGGGACTATTACACTGACACCAGTATATGGCAGCAGCTAATGGTTACCTGGCATATGGACCATTCGGCAGGAGCAGGTCTTCACCACCGCCTCTCTCTCACACTGTAGCCTGCAGGCAGAGATGCTGTATGTGCTGTAACCTGGAAGGAATTCCCCTGATGGTGCACTGGCTCTGCAGTTACCCCATGGCTGGGGCAAATATGTCAGCTGTGTGCAAAAAATAAGGCAATGTGAGATATTCATATAGATCGTTGAATTAGTATGTAAATACATTACTGATCCTGAGCTACATCCTGCATTATACTCCAGAGCTGCACTCACTATTCTGCTGGTGCAGTCTCTGTGTACATACATTACTTATCCTGTACTGATCCTGAGTTACATCCTGTATTATACTCCAGAGCTGCACTCACTATTCTGCTGGTGCAGTCACTGTGTACATACATTACTTATCCTGTACTTATCCTGAGTTATATCCTGTATTATACTCCAGAGCTGCACTCACTATTCTGCTGGTGCAGTCACTGTGTACATACATTACATTACTTATCCTGTACTAATCCTGAGTTACAGCCTGTATTATACTCCAGAGCTGCACTCACTACTCTGCTGGTGGAGTCACTGTGTACATACATTACATTACTTATCCTGTACTGATCCTGAGTTACAGCCTGTATTATACTCCAGAGCTGCACTCACTATTCTGCTGGTGCAGTCACTGTGTACATACATTACATTACTTACCCTGTACTGATCCTGAGTTACATCCTGTATTATACTCCAGAGCTGCACTCACTATTCTGCTGGTGCAGTCACTGTGTACATACATTACATTACTTATCCTGTACTGATACCGAGTTACATCCTGTATTATACTCCAGAGCTGCACTCACTATTCTGCTGGTGGAGTCACTGTGTACACTACATTACTTATCCTGTACTGATACCGAGTTACATCCTGTATTATACTCCAGAGCTGCACTCACTATTCTGCTGGTGGAGTCACTGTGTACATGTATGCAAATGAAATACATTTAAGTTTGGTGAATTAATTTGCTTTTCAGCCCTTGGCTTGACATACAATACAAACTTCTGCATTTTTTTAAAGGGAACCTGTCACCGGGATTTTGTGTATAGAGCTGAGGACATGGGCTGCTAGATGGCCGCTAGCACATCCGCAATACCCAGTCCCCATAGCTCTGTGTGCTTTTATTGTGGAAAAGAACCGATTTGATCTATATGCAAATTACCCTGAGATGTGTCCTGTACGTGAGATGAGTCCAGTGTGAAGGAGCCCAGCACCGCCCGCATCCTCAGAATCTCCTCCTTGCTCCCCGACGTCAGACAGCTAGAGCGCCGTAATCTCACGATGTGCGAGCTAGCGCATGCTCTGTTCCTTCCCTGAGGCTGATGCCAGCACAGGGAAGGAACACTATGAGGACACTGCGCATGTGCTAGCTCGCGCATCGTGAGATTACGGCGCTCTAGCTGTCTGACGTTGGGGAGCAAGGAGGAGATTCTGAGGATGCGGGGCGGTGCTGGACTCCTTCACACTGGACTCATCTCACGTACAGGACACATCTCAGGGTAATTTGCATATGGATCAAATCGGTTCTTTTCCACAATAAAAGCACACAGAGCTATGGGGACTGGGTATTGCGGATGTGCTAGCGGCCATCTAGCAGCCCATGTCCTCAGCTCTATACCCAAAATCCCGGTGACAGGTTCCCTTTAAGTAAACCAGCTTTATCGATATCCTATCTGTGGACAGCAGGAGGAGCTGAGCTGATTGATACATTGTTTGTGGGAAAAGATTTAGTAAAAGTTACTGTATCACTTATCACTCTAAGGGCTTGCTCACACGAACGTAAGGGCTCCGGGGTCCGCGATCCGTCCGTTCCGCAAAAAGATAGAACAAGTATCTTTTTGCGGAACGGAAGCACGGAACGGAACACCACAGAAACACTCCGTAGTGCTTCCGCGGGCTCCCGTTCCGTGCTTCCGTTCCGCATGTCCGTATTTGCGGACCCATTCAAGTGAATGGGTCCGCATCCGTGATGCGGAATGCACACGGCTGGTGACCCGTGTATTGCTGAACCGCCGTATGCGGCCCACAGCACGGGCCCGGAGCCCCTACGTTTGTGTGAACAAGCCCTAAGTCTCTGCGCATGAGTCCAGTGGGCGGCCCTACTGATTGACTGACTCCACCCACTGGACTCACCAGCAGATATTCGGATCAATATATTACATGCTCAATTGAATCTTTTCCCACAAAAACTGTATATCAATTGACGCAGCTCCTCCTGCTCCACGACACGCCACCGGCAGATTTCTGCTGTTCTGCCATATGATGCCTAGGTACAGCACAACATCACATTGCTTCTAGGGAAAGACAACCCCATGTGTATGTACCGTACGCCAGGGGTGCATCTAACCGTTCTGCTGCCTGAGGCGAAAACTGAAATGCCCGGCTCAGGCAGTGCGATAATGATACCGGCCTCTGGTACAGGAATTAGGACCAAAGCCTACTAGAGGAAATGGTGGTCCAGGGAGACATCACTGTCGTTGCAGCATTCAACTGTATTGCTGTCCTGAGTACAGTGATGTAGGTGAATATGTAGAGATGAGCGTTTCCAAAATGAAAGAGCTCATTGCCCATGGCCCCTCGGCTGCCCCCCCTGGTGCTGCCTCACCTGGCCTCACAGGTGGTGCACCCCTGCCGTGCGCTTGGGCATTACCTTTATACTTTCTCTCGTGTGTCTTCATTACTGTAACAAGGAATCCAAATCATACAAACCCTCTGTTCCTGGCAGGAGACGAATGTCTGGAATCCGGGGGACACCCCAAACCCCAGCTGGTCGATGTAGGGGGGCTCATCCTGGCTGTGTATTTGGACCCTGATTCCAGCTTCAAAGGACGTCTCATCTGAGGAGTAAAGAGACGGGAGTCGGTCTCGTCCTCGGGATAATTGAATTGTTCTTGCGGTTACATTTAGGTTTCTAATGTTTCTTAGACACTACAGGATAATTCACATTCTTGTAATCACCGAAGATTCTCGCTCTGCGCTAAATTATTCATCTGTGAAATCTCATCGACCCAAGTCTGGAGCCGTCACCTGCCACCAGTCACTAGACCTCAGCACTTACTGACAAATTTAAAGGGGTTGTCCAGTTTCAGTCATTCAGTGGCATGCAAGGCCACCTCTCCATTCACCGCTGCCAGAAACAGCTGAGGGTGGCCGGGCATGCAGTTTCCTCTCCATTCAGTGCTATGGGACTTCCGAAAACCAAGCCAAGCGCGCCATTTTTAGAACTGCCATAGCAGTAAAAGGAGAGCACGTTGCGCATGTGCCGCATGCTCCCCTTCACTTTGGGGGGATGTTCTGGAGATAGGAGCGGGTCCAAGAGGTGGGACCCTCACCTATCTGACATCGATGGCATATTCTAGCGATACGTCATCAGCGTCTGGTGGAAATACCCCTTAAAAAAAGATGCGACTGTTCATATACTTTGGGGCTTTTTATGCCGGTCTTAGTTTCCCCCAGGGCGCAGCTATAGGGGAAGCGGCTGCTTTGGGGCCTGAACTCAGAAGGGGCCCACCCAGGAGGAGGACTGAAAGATTTTATTGTCAGTGCCCCCTCAACAGTATTAGGCCTCTTGCACACGATGGTATGGTTTTTTCAGTAATTTGCGGTCCGCAAAAAACGGATCTGCAAAAATTACGGATGACGTCAGTGTGCATTCCGTTTTTTGCGGAACGGAACAGCTGGCCCCCGTTATGCGGACAATAATAGGACATGTTCTATCTTTGAATGGAATGGAAAAACGGAAATACGGAAAAGGAAGGCATACAGAGTACATTCCGTTTTTTTTATGATATATTAAGGCTCCATTCACACGTCCGCAACATGTTTTGCGGATCCACGGAGCTGCGGATCTGCAAAACACGGAAAGCGGCAATGTGCAGTCCGCATTTTGCGGACCGCACTTTGCCGGCACTATAGAATATGCCTATTCTTGTCGGCAATTGCGAACCCGGAAGTGCGGGCCCGCAATTCCGTGTCCGGGCAGCACATCGTGCTGCCCCATAGGAATGAATGGGTCCGCAATTCCGTTACGCAAATTGCGGAACGAAATTGCGGATTTGTGAATGGAGCCTAAAATAAATGGTTCCGTATACGGAATGCAAAAAACGGAACGGAAACGGAAAAAAACGTTCGTGTGCAAGAGGCCTTATACAGAGACACTGTAGGAAACGGACGAGGCGGCTGCGGGGCCTCGTCTGAGTTTGACTAGCCTTGGGAGTGGGGGTTGCGCAGGAGGAGGAGGGGAGGTGAAGAAGTTGCTTGGAGGGCTCAATCATTTCTAGTTACGCTATTGGTTCCCCCTGCATTGCCCTAAGATTCATTTAGTTTATGACGAGATACGTGCATGAGCTGGAGTCCTGGCGCGGCCCAACTGCCGAACACGGCGTAAAACCGTCCGTGTGACTAAATATTGCGACATAGCCGGTTAAAAAAAATAAATAATGAGACATATGCCTAAAATAGTAACACGTCCCTTAATAAATGACGCCCAATAAGCATACAATGTGGAACCCCTTCAAGGTACTCACTGGTCTCTCTCCAGATAGGTAGGTACTCCTCCTGTTGGATGTCCAGCATTATCTCCAGTCCATTGCCCATCCCCCCCTGTCGGGTCACTTTTGGGTTACTCTTATCGGCATTGAAGGTGTAACATTTCCCGTACCTGGTGTAAACCTGCGAAGCAGAAGAGAGGAAGGCGGTCAGTACAGCGTTATACAGGTGTATAGACCCCGATTGTATGCAGGTCATAGATGCATGGAAATGCCTGGCTCGAGACAGACTCAAGATACAAAGGGGGGGGGTTTATAAAAATGTTTTGGCGTAAACATGTCTCACGACACCCTTTTTGCTACTTTTTAAATGTGGTGGGGGACAAATTTACCAAAATTGGAAATGGAAACGGACGTAAATGTTGGAGAAAAACTGCTCCATTTAGGGGCCGGTCTAGTTTTTCCGCTAGGCACACGGACTGCTGAAGGTGCGCCAAATTTATGACTAGGCACATCTTCTGCCAGCAAAGCCAGCGCAAAAGGGGAGTAAAAGACCGGATAAAAAAAGCATTCTTTGTAGATGACCCCCAATGAAGCAGCTGATTACACGTAGATACAAACAACTCTGAAACCATGTACTGATCTGCAGAGGGCATGTTGTACAAAGCAGCAGGCATGCTCAACCTGCGTCCCTCCAGCTGTTGTAAAACTACAACTCCCACCGTGCCCTGCTGTAGGCTGTTAAGGCATGCTGGGAGTTGTAGTTTTGCAACAGCTGGAGGGCCGCAGGTTGAGCATGCCTGTTTTAGAGCCATCCTCATATTTCGAGCTTCACCCAGCTTTCCCAGTTTCCTGAATGACATTACTGATTAGAAATTGTGCTGCTGCAAGACGCGGCCAGTTATTGGTGAAATCATATAGGTTATACTGCATATACCGAGGAGATGGAGGAAACAGTCAGCAGTGATGTGCCACAGATATGCAATGATGCAGCACGATAGCCGTGGCCCAAAGTGATAGCGGTTTTCCACATGTATCTATATGAAGCTGAGTTATTGAATATTGATCAGTTCTGCAACTTTCTACTATACTTTAGAGGTCTGGTGTCTTATTCCGTCTGTGATTCCCTCCTGCGCTGCCAGAGGATGCACCTAATTTAGGGCTCATGCACACGACCGTATGTATTTTGCAGTCTGCAAAAAAATGGATCGGCAAAAAATACGGATGCCGTCCATGTGCATTCCGTATTTTGCGGAACAGAACAGCTGGCCCTTAATAGAACAGTTCTATCCTTGTCCGTAATACGGAAACGTAATGCACACGGAATAACTTTAGGTTTTTTTCCGGACCCTTTTAAATGAATAGTTCCGCATACGGTCCGCAAAACAATCGGAACGGACGCGGAAAGAAAACATGTTTGTACGCATGAGCCCTTATGATGAGACATGCGCCTCGTCATAAATTAGGGGCATTCTCCAGCATCGTGCACCTGTCAAGTTGGAGTCGTTTTACGTCAACATTTACACCTGCTTTCAGGTGTAAATGTTAGTAAATTTGCCGGGGCCTATTTTCCAGTCCGTGGCACGGCCCCCGCCACCCCCTAACCACAGCCCAAATGTCGAGTGCAGCACATAAACCACCGTGTGACAAAAAGGGAGGATTTTTTTTACGTCTAAGGCTAGGGCTACGCAGCGACACTGGTTGCGGCCAGTAACACTAAGTAGCAGATGACGCCTAAGAAATTAATCGGATCGCCGGGCAGTCACAAGACATCCAATACAGCGGTATTTCTTATGACTGCCGCTGCAATCCCATTCATTATGGGATCATCTACTCTGCGATCCTGGCCGCAACAAGTGCCGCTGTGTAGCTCTAGTCTAAAGCAAGCGTAGCGCTGTTCGTAAACTAACCAGTTTGCGCTTCATTTCTTTGGCATTTTCAAGATCTCTGCACATCGTCAGGGAATGGAAGCATTCTTGTTTACATCCAGAGGCTGAAATCTGTACAGATCTACTCCTTCTCAAAGTTTGCTACAATTGTATACAGCAAGGGTCACAGCAAACCTTAAGCACTCCGGCTGCTGTGAAACTACAACTCCCAGCGTGCACGCTTGCTCTCATCTGTTCTTGTAACAGCCAAAAAAGTGAAAGGAGGATTCTGGGAGTTGTATTTTTGGAACAGCTGGAGTGATGGAGGTTGCTGATCCCTGGTATACAGTGTAAAAAAAATTCCTCTGTGAGCTGAACAGCCTGGACTCCAGAATGATACATTGTAACAATCAGAGAGTGATCTAGACTGGATACAATTGTAGCAAACCTTCATCTGTAGGAAGCATTAGGTCTTATAAATGGCGATGAATTCGTGCACAAAGAATCTCTGAGAAAGTTGCAGAATTTTCCACTGTACAATTATTTAGATAAGACTGGACAGTCCCTTTTACTATAGGAGACCTTTGCTGGAAGAAGGTAAATACAGGTGAAACTCGAAAACTTAGAATATTGTGCAAAAGTCCATTTATTTCAGTAACACAAATTAAAAGAAATTGTATTAATGCAGCTTAAAATTAGAATTTTGTGAAAAGGTTCAATATTCTCGGCTCAAAGTGTCACCCCCTAGTCAGCTGATTAATCCATACCCCCTGAGCAAAGGGGACCTGAGATTGTGACTTTGGGGTTTCATAAGCTGTAAGCCGTAATTATCCAAATTATAACAAATAAAGGCTTGAAATCTCTCGCTTTGCCTGTAATGAGTCTCATGTGTTAGTTTCACCTTTTAAGTTGCATTACTGAAATAAATAAACTTTGCACAATATTAACATTTTTCGAGTGTCACCTGTACACTTAAAGGGGCTGTGCAGGACTAGAGAAGCAGCAGCACACCTATCTACAAGTTGTGTGTGGTGTTACAGCTCAGCCCTAGTCGCTCCAGTGAAGCTGAGCTGTAACACCAGGCACAACCCACGAGCAGGTATGTAGCTGTTGTATTTGTCTGGAATAAAGCAGCCATCGACCGTTTTCTAATCCCTTTTTCCAACCTCTTCATGTTTGACTCACGGGAGTGAAGTCTTGGCTCGTGCAATTGTCTCCCTGGTAGTAGCAAGTTACTATCATGTTATCTAAATCAGCCCAGGACTGATTGGACAACAGTGGAAGTCCTAGCTCATTGATCTGATCCTGAAGCTCTGACGGAGAAGACGTTCTGGGGTACTGGGTGATTCCGTTCAGCTGCTGGACCCTACAGATGGTCACCGCAGGAAACTGCAACCTTCTCACCCAGATCATCTTGAGATTAATGTGGTGGGGATGAGACATTAGATAGTAGACGTGTTCTAAGGAATAGGAGATGAGAAGACCCAACGAGATCATGAACGCAGCTCCGAAGACGAGCCGATGCAGGAGGGAGAACGTGGCCTGTAGGTGGAACAGTCCATGGAACTTGGTGGTCTTTAGGAATTTAGCTGTAGCATTAGGAGTAGTGGGATCCCCAATATCCGAGTTCTTCTCCATTGTGGACACGATGGACCTGATTGCAGAGTGGATTCAAAGCTTCTGCCAACCCAGAGGCGAGACCCAACTAGGGCCACAGGTAGCAGAGACACTGTGCTGCAATGCAGATGGCTCTGTCTACGATGGGAGCTCGCTGGTGCTGCCTCCGTTTATATCCTGCTCTGTAATTGCTGGGAACTACTACTCTGACAACATCCGCAACCAGCACTCTCCAACTGGCCCACCAGGGAGCAATACGGGGAGTGCACCAATCCATTTATGCGGTTTCGTAATTATTGTGTAGAAAGCTTGCAAAAATATTTCGAGGTGTCGGCCAGTAAATCAAGATTAATCACCGTATAATGGGAATCTCTGCGACTTTCTAAAAGACTCTGCATTTCAGCTCCTCATCGTTTTCAAGTTCTCGGCTTGATGTCAGTAAACGGGAATTTGGGGGTCATTTTCTAATTTTCTACAACAGTTTTTGGCGTAAAAATAATTGCAAGATCCCTTTTTGTGACTTTTTGAATGCCCGTCCGACAATATTTTGTCACACAGGCATTTTTACGCCGTCCTCTCCACTTGGGAGTGGTGGTGGCCATGATGAGAATCTGGATCCAACAAACTTACAGGTGAAAGGGCTCGTTCACAAAAACGTTTTTTTGCGTTCCACATACGGGCTGTTTCTTGAGTTCCGTATATGGTCCGTATACGGAACCATTCATTTCAATGGTTCTGCAAAAAACAACTGAATGTACTCTGTATGCATTCCGTATTTCCGTTCCATTGAAAGATAGAAAATGTCCTATTATTGCCCGCAAATCACGTTCCGTGGCTCCATTCAAGTCAATGGGTCCGCCAAAAAAACGGAAAACATACGGAAATGCGTCCGTATGTTTTCCGTATCCGTTCTGTTTTTGCAGAACCATCTATTGAAAAATTTATTCCCAGCCCAATTTCTTTCTATGTAATTACTGTATATACCAAACGGAAAAATGCAACAGAAATGAAAACACAACGGAAACAAAAAACGGAACAACGGATCTGTGAAAAATGGACTGCAAAACACTGAAAAAGCCATACGGTCGTGTGAAAGAGGCCTAAAAGAGGAGAAAAAAACGACTCTGGTTTAGGGCTGGAGTAGTTTTTACTCAAGATACGTCTCCTCGTAAATTAGGCAAATCCTCCAGCAGCCAGGGGGGGGGATACAAAGACCAGTGTGAAAAGCCAGTCTATGTAAATGACCCCCATTCTTGATTACATTCGGAAGCCGACAAGCCATAAAGACCCAATACTTCTCGCAGACTACAGTTTGCTCTAATTATTTCTAAGGTATATAATCTTCTGGCGGTTGAGTCCACCTTCCATGCTTTACACTGCAGCTCTGCTTGTTCAGCACTAGATCAGCAGGAAGTCAGTGCTTGAAGAGATGAGCTAAATGTTTTTTAATGTTGCTGGTGGTTTCTTTCTTCATTCTGGACCCACATTTCATACTTTGATTCTATAATTATGCAGTAAACACAATTCCCCCTAAAGCGTCCATTTTCATAAAGCGATAATTCTCTTCTTTCTGATAATTAATGGACGACATTACATTAATTACATGAGCTCTAAGAACCGCGGTGGGGAGTTATTGAAATACCTGAGGATGGCCGACTAATGTATGAAAGCAACAAGTAAAGATGAGATGATCTGCAATGTGTTCACTCTGGGAGAGAGGTTTGGAGATGCAATAATCTGCAGGGAATAATATGTATTAGACAATATGGGTTTGTATCATTCCAAAGTTTTCCTGTTCTGTCTGTAAGGAAAGAGGATACGCAATGAGCTGCAGAGTACCTATTCAGTCTACAAAGAGGTGTGAAAGAATCTGCAGAGTACTTGTTTAATTAAGAAAGGGGTGTGCAATAATCTGCAGAGTACCTACCGGTAGTCAATTTAGAAAGGTGTGTGCAGTAATATACAGAATACCTATTCAATTTAGGAAGAGGTGTGCAAAGATTTATAGCATACCCATTCAGTTTAGAGGGATGTGTGCAATAATCTGCAGAGTACTAGTTCAGTTTAGAAAGAGGTATGCAATAATCTGCAGAGTACCATTTCACTTTAGAAAGCGGTGTGCAATAATCTGCATAGTTGGCGCTCTATGGGCTCATGCACACGAACGTATTTTCTTTCAAAGTCCGTTCCGTTTTTTTGTTGTTGTGGACCATATGCGGAACCATTCACTTCAATGGGTCCGCAAAAAAAAAAACGGAAGTTACTCTGTGTGCATTCCGTTTCCGTATGTCGGTATTTCCGTCCCTCAAAAAAATTGAACATGTCTTATTATTGTCCGCATTACGGACAAGGATAGGACTGTTCTATTAGGGGCCGGCTGTTCCGTTCCGCAAAATACATACGGTCGTGTGCATGAGCCCTGGGTATGAGGGAACGATGTGCAATATTCTGCTAAACCCCTGTTCAGTTTATAAAGAAAAATGTTCAGTCACTGTGGGAGGTGCAATAATCTGCAGAGTCAATGTTAAATTTATTTGAAATTTTCAAAAATTATGCAAAAATTAGACCATAAGTAAAATAAAATGTATAATAGTAATAATCTGCAGAATCCCTGTTTGTTATACAGGACGAGCTGTGCGGACATGTATGATAATAATCCTAAATTTCACCATTCTGCGTATGGGTAAAGTTGCTGTGCAATAATCTGCAGAATCACTTTTTATGTTGAAGGATAAGATATGGTGCAATAATCTGCAGACAGAGTAATCATTATCTCTATAATTAGGGCTCATGCACATGGCTGTAGTTTCAGTCCGCATTTCTTGCAGGACGGAGGCAGACCCATACATCTCAATGGCGCACACGTCCATTTTGCGGCCCCGCAAAAAAATAGAACATGTCCTATTCTTGTCTGTTTTGCGGACAACGATCAGAAACTTCTGCATGAGTAAGAAAAAAAAAAGAAGCGGCGGCATACACTCGGCCAGGATCCGCCTTTTACAGATCCACGATTTGCAGACCGCAAAACACTTACGGCCATGTACATGAGCCCTTAAGGCAATTATCTACAACTCCGCCATTAGTTTTATATGTTGTTATATAAAAAGTGACTGTGCAATAATCTGCAGACTCACTGTTCTATTAAGAGGGAAGGAAGGCGTGCAGTAATATACAATTATATCACTCTGCATATAGAGACTGTGGGTGAGTAATAATCAGCAGTCACTATTTTATTTATATGGAAAGAGGCTGTGCGATAATCTGCAGAGCAACATGGCGTTCTCTTGTCTAGGCATAAAGCAGCTGATATTGTATTATCTGATGCTTCAGCACCGCACCCAGAGATATGTAATTAAGAATGTGATTTTCCATATTTGTGGTAATAATCTCATTGGTATAAACTATAAAGTAGGAGTCCAGGATATTGATTATTTGAGTGTCCAGAAAAAATCTGTGTTCAGCAGAGTCTATCATCAGTTTAACTCTCTCCTGGCTGAAGGACAGATAAGTGGGCGCTAAGGCCTTGGTCGCACCTTGTGATTCTAAAACTCATGTTGTTTGGACCTGATACGTTTTATTTCAACAATATGCCCTCTCTTTGACATTTTGTTCCTGTAAATTAGGGATGAGCAAATCGACTTCGGATGTTTCATCCGAAGTCGATTCGCTCATCCCTACTGTAAATCCCACCAGTAGGAAATTGCATACACTGTCCTCTGTCTACAAGAATACAATTACTATAATACTGCCTCCTATGTACAAGTATATAACTACTATAATACTGCCTCCTAAGTACTAGTATATAACTACTATAATGCTGCTCCTATGTACAAGAATATAATACTATAATACTACTCCTATGTACAAGAATATAACTACTATAATACTGCCTCCTTAGTACAAATATATAACTACTATAATACTGCTCCTATGTACAAGAATATAACTACTATAATACTGATCCTATGTACAAGAATATAACTACTATAATACTGCTCCTATGTACAAGAATATAACTACTATAATACTGTTCCTATGTACAAGAATATAACTACTATAATACTGCCTCCTATGTACAAGAATATAACTGCTATAATACTGCCTCCTATGTACAAGAATATAACTACTATAATACTGCTCCTATGTACAAGAATATAACTACTATAATACTGTTCCTATGTACAAGAATATAACTACTATAATACTGCCTCCTATGTACAAGAATATAACTACTATAATACTGCCTCCTATGTACAAGAATATAACTGCTATAATACTGCTCCTATGTACAAGAATATAATTACTATAATACTGCTCCTATGTACAAGAATATAACTACTATAATACTGCTCCTATGTACAAGAATATAACTACTATAATACTGCCTCCTATTTACAAGAATATAACAACTATAATACTGCTCCTATGTACAAGAATATAACTACTATAATACTGCCTCCTGTGTACAAGAATATAAGTACTATAACTATAATACTGCCTCCTATGTACAAGAATATAACTAATACAATACTGCCTCCTATGTACAAGAATATAACTACTATAATACTGCCTCCTATTTACAAGAATATAACAACTATAATACTGCTCCTATGTACAAGAATATAACTACTATAATACTGCCTCCTGTGTACAAGAATATAAGTACTATAACTATAATACTGCCTCCTATGTACAAGAATATAACTAATACAATACTGCCTCCTATGTACAAGAATATAACTACTATAATACTGCCTCCTATGTACAAGAATATAACTACTATAATACTGATCCTATGTACAAGAATATAACTACTATAATACTGCCTCCTATGTACAAGAATATAACTGCTATAATACTGCCTCCTATGTACAAGAATATAACTACTATAATACTGCTCCTATGTATAAGAATGTAACTACTATAATACTGCCTCCTATGTACAAGAATATAACTAATACAATACTGCCTCCTATGTACAAGAATATAACTACTATAATACTGCCTCCTATGTACAAGAATATAACTACTATAATACTGCTCCTATGTACAAGAATATAACTACTATAATACTGCCTCCTATGTACAAGAATATAACTACTATAATACTGCTCCTATGTACAAGAATATAACTACTATAATACTGCTCCTATGTACAAGAATATAACTACTATAATACTGCCTCCTATGTACAAGAATATAACTACTATAATACCGCCTCCTATGTACAAGAATATAACTACTATAATACTGCTCCTATGTACAAGAATATAACTACTATAATACTGCCTCCTATGTACAAGAATATAACTACTATAATACTGCTCCTATGTACAAGAATATAACTACTATAATACTGCTCCTATGTACAAGAATATAACTACTATAATACTGCTCCTATGTACAAGAATATAACTACTATAATACTGCCTCCTATGTACAAGAATATAACTACTATAATACTGCTCCTATGTACAAGAATATAACTACTATAATACTGCTCCTATGTACAAGAATATATCTACTATAATACTGCCTCCTATGTACAAGAATATAACTACTATAATACTGCCTCCTATGTACAAGGATATAACTACTATAATACTGCCTCCTATGTACAAGAATATAACTACTATAATACTGCTCCTATGTACAAGAATATAACTACTATAATACTGCTCCTATGTACAAGAATATAACTACTATAATACTGCTCCTATGTACAAGAATATAACTACTATAATACTGCTCCTATGTACAAGAATATAACTACTATAATACTGCTCCTATGTACAAGAATATAACTACTATAATACTGCTCCTATGTACAAGAATATAACTACTATAATACTGCTCCTATGTACAAAAATATAACTACTATAATACTGCTCCTATGTACAAGAATATAATTACTGTAATGCCCCTTATGTACGAGAATATGGAATCTTTTTATAGTCATTTCCACATCCGTAATGTTAGGACGGTATTATTCTTTTTTTGCATTTGTGTGGTGACTGTTTTCTGTTCTCATTCTCTCTTGTATATGGATCTTTATCAGGCAGCACTGCACCAATTCCTATCCGTGTGCCAAAGTCAGAGGGACATTCCTGTGTTTTTATTACCGTCATAACTAGTGACAGCTTTTCTGCCTGAAGGACAAACAAGTATCCCTGGTCCAGACATGAGCAGAATACCAGTCCTGTATAGTTGATCACCTACAGAAATCCCAGACTTTGCCTTGTGTTTGGCTTTTCCCTCCCTTAATATTAAAGGTGGCTCCAGACCAAGGAAGCAGTGATATGGAGCCACCTTTAATATTATTTAAGGGAATTGTTTTACAAGCAGTTTCCTGTAACCAGATGCTGTTTTTTCTGTAAGGCTCCGCAGACTGCAGAACTTGTTATAACAGTCTGTCATCTGTGAATGAGATTCAGGAATCCAAGGAGAATAATGTTCCTGCAGGTAGGGGGAAATAATTATTTTAGGGAATTGCTTTTTTTAGTAATTATCTCGAATATTCAGCAAAGGTACTCCAAATGTCATCTTGCACTTTAAGGAACCAGATCAGTGTTACTGGTCAGGGGTCATCTGGGTTAAACAATCCCATATGGGGATCCATTAAACAAAACCAAGAGGCACAATATAAAAGACATTTGTTAAAACAAAGCTATAAAAACAATAAAACTAACGACCATAGTTCAGGGTAATAAGTCCTGTTGTCACACTTTGTTCCGCCCCTTGGTGTATGTTCAACAATTGATTCTTGTTAGCAAGAACAGAACCTTCCGTATCAATAAGTCACTGAAAGAGTGTCAATGTCTCTAACATGACAGGTGTCAGTAGATCTAAGAGACTGGCTGCATGTGATGTGATCTGACAGCCTCTTTGGTATCACTTGTTTTCAGTGTTGTTGCTGGTATGACCACACCTCTTGTCTCGGGTGTAGCTTAGTGGTCATTACAACTCTTCTATTTAGTCTGGCTTCACCCATCATGCTATGCGGTGTGGATGGGGAGTCAGAGAACTTACTTTTGTCATTTACTGGTAGTACCCAATTTCTCCTGTCTGCCGAGGTGGCGCTAGAGTCCAAAACTGTGGGAATTGAGGTGTTTATTGACAGTGGGTCAGGGGTTAACCTTGTTGATGGTCAGTTTGTCCGTATGCATGGGTTAACAACAAGTGCATTAGGAAAAAATATTTCGGTGTTTGCAATTAACTCTGCACCACTTACTCAGAAATGTTTGTCACAGGACATCCATTTAAGAGTGGGTGATTTTCATCAGGAATCCATTTCGTATTTTGTGCTGGAGGGTCTACCTGCTCCGTTGGTCCTGGGTTTACCTTGGTTAAGCAAACATAATCCTACCATTGACCGGCAAGCGAGACAGATTCTCTATTGGAGTGATTATTGCATGGACAACTGTCTTAATACATCTCTTTCTGGCTTAATAACTAAAGCTGTAACCACTTTCATTTCTGATGTATTTTCTGAAAGTGGTTGCCAGGATTTACCCCCACATCGGGAATATGATTGCCCCATCAAAGCGAAGTTGCCCAAATCTAGGTTATATAACCTTTCTGAACCAGAGCGGCCATGCGATATTGCCGAAAGTTTCACTAAGGGACACATTAGACCTTCAAAGTCCCCACTGGCTGCAGGGTTTTTCTTAGTAAAGAAGAAAGACGGAACTCTTAGGCCATGTCTGGACTTCTTTGAGCTCAATCGGATTACGGTCCGTGAGCCGTACCCCCTTCCTTTGATTCCTGACTTGTTTAATCAGATTGTTGGTGCCAAGGTGTTCTCCAAATTTGACTTAAGAGGGGCATATTATCTGGTCAGAATCAAGGAGGCGGATGAATGGAAGATGGCGTTTAATACCCCAGAGGGTCATTTTGAGAATCTAGTCATGCCTTTTGGGTTAACGAATGCTCCTGTGGTTTTCCAGAATTTTGTTAATGATATCTTTCATCGTATGTTGGGGAGGTTTGTTATTGTGTATCCGGATGTCATACTAATTTATTCTGCAGACATGAAGACTCATCAGGTTCACGTGAGACAGATGTTACAGATCCTAAGAGGGAATAAATTGTATGTGAAGATGGAGAAGTGTGTATTTGCAGTTCTGGAAGTGCAATTCCTGAGTTACCTGCTCTCATCTTCAGGTTTTCGTATGGATCCTGAGAAGGTCCGTGCTGTGTTGGACTGGGATCGACCTGAAAATCTGAAAGCGCTTATGCAGTTTTTGGGGTTCACCAACTACTACCGTAAATTCATTTTGAACTACTCGACTGTGGTTAAACTTCTAACAGACATGACTAGTAAAGGTTCGGATGTCTCAGTCTGGTCTGATGAGGCATTACAAGCCTTTTCAGTAGTGAAGGAATGTTTTGCTTCTGCTCTTATACTGGTGCAACCGGATGGGTCACAGGCATTCATTGTGGAAGTTGACGCATCCGAGGTTGGGGTAGGAACAGTCTTGTCACTGTGTCCTTCAACTAGTAAATGGCGCCCATGTGCATTCTTCTGTAAGAAACTCTCGGCTGCAGAGAGGAATTATGACATGGGTAATAGAGAATTGCTGGCCATTAAGTTGGCTTTTGAGGAATGGCGTCATTGGTTGGAAGGAGAAATTCATCCTATTACTGTGCTTACTGATCACAAAAATCTGGCTTACCTGGAGTCGGCTCAACGACTGAACCCAAGGCAGGCCAGACGGTCGTTGTTTTTTACCAGATTTAATTTCATTATCACCTATCGCCCTGGGGTTAAGAACGTCAAGGCCGATGCTTTGTAGCATAGCTTTCCTGGGAGCGGTGATTCGGAAGATCCTGGTCCGATATTGTCTGAAGGGGTATTAATATGCGCTCTATATCCTTGAGGCAGAGGTGTTGGAATCCCAGGGAGACGCACCGGATTCTTGCCCTCCAGGAAAGTTGATTGTTCCTCCTAAATTACGTCACAAGGTGTTCAAGGAACATCACTGTACGGTTCTCACAGGTCACCCTGGGAGCAGATCCACTGTCGATCTCATCTCTCGTAGATTCTGGTGGCCCGAGTTGCGTAAGTGTGTTGAGGACTATGTATCTGCTTGCAGTACTTGTGCACATGCTAAGGTGACACATACTCGGACCTTGGACTCATTTATACATGGATTTAATCACAGATTTACCTAATTCTTCAGGAAAAACTGTGATTCTGGTGGTTGTTAATCGCTTTAGTAATATGGCACACTTTATAGCATTGGTTTACCTAATGCTAAAACTCTCGCACAAGTGTTTGTTGACAACATTGTGATGCTACACGGTATTCCCTCTGATGTGGTGTCTGATATAGGGACTCAATTTGTTTCCAAATGCTGGAAGGTGTTCTGTACTTATCTGGTGGTACAATTGTCCTTCTCTTCGGCCTTTCACCCTCAGTCATACGGACAGACGGAGCACACTAATCAGAATCTGGAGACTTACTTGAGATGTTTTGTCTCGGAGAATCAGGAGGAGTGGTCTTCATTTTTTTCTTTAGCCGAGTTTGCCATAAATAACCATAGACAGGAGTCCACTGATAAGTCGTCTTTTTTTGGGGCATATAGATTCAACCTGCAATTTGGCAAATTTTCGGGTACAGAGACTTCTGGTATACCTGAAGAGGAACGATCTTCCTCTTTGTCATCTATTTGGCGGAAAATTCAAAATAATCTGAAAAAGATGAGCAACAAGTATAAACGTTAGGCTTACAAGAGACGTATGAATGGTCCGGACCTGAGAGTGGGTGATTCTGTGTGGCTGTCCGCAAGAAACATTGAGTTGAAAGTACCTTTTTGGAAGTTGGGTCCAAGGTTTTTTGGTCTGTATAAGATCACTGCCATTATTAACCCGGTAGCCTTTCGTCTTGATTTTCCTCAGGCTTTGAAGATTCATAATTTGTTCTATAAGTCGTTGTTGAAGAGATATGTTGAACCTGTGCCTCCCGCTCCTGTTATAGTGGACGGTAATTTGGAATTTCAGATCGCCAGGATAGTGGACTCCCGAGTTCTCTGTAGATCTCTTCAGTACCTTGTTTACTGGAATGGTTACAGACTAGAGGAGAGGATGTGGGTTCCAGTGGCCGACGTTAATTCTAGTCGACTGGTGAAAGCCTTTCACAGAGCTCATCTGGATAAAGTCGGTCCTCGGTGCCCGGAGGCCACCCGTAGAAGGAGGGGTACTATCACGGTTTCTAACGTGACAGGTGTCAGAAGATCTAAGAGACTGGCTGCATGTGATCTGACAGCCTCTTTGGTTTCAATTGTTTTCAGTGTTGTTGCTGGTATGACCACACCTCTGGTCTCAGGTGTAGCTTAGTGGTCATTACAACTCTTCTATTTAGCCTGGCTTCACCCATCATGCTATGCGGTTGATAGCTTCAGTTTGGTATTGGAAGTGCTGGTGTGTGGTCCTCTTCTGAGTTCCTGCTCATCCATGTACTTCAGAAGTTAAGTGTTACTTCCCTTTCATATTTTGTTGTTTCCCCTCTGTCTTTTGTTACTAGGCCTCAGGGAGACCCTGGTTCTTTCATATTGGAAGGAACAGGCCGTCTCAGACACAACTTCAGGGCAATTCAGGGTTTCCAGGGTCTTAGGTTCCAGTGTATGAACCTTCCTACCCTCAAGGTCCGTTCATACGGATAGGAGTCAGGGCTAGGATTAGGGTTTCCATAGGTGGTGTCCGTTTCCCTTTCCCTAGCATTGAGGCCTAGTTCCTTTTCCCTTCCCTTCTGTTGTCGGTGTGGTGTTCCCTCCCACATCATTACGTGACAGAGAGGTTGTTCAAAGTGGACAAAATTCTTTTAAAATGTAGCTATTGCGATATATTTGGTTACATAGGTCAGTAACACATGTGTCTATACAGTATAGAAGTTTGCTATATATTTTACTAGCAAATTGTAGTTTACTTTTTACTGTCTGTAGACTCCCTGTAAATATTCACAACCCTCCTCGGTCACCCCAAATCCTTCTAGTGTAAAATAGTGTTGATCACGAATATTCGAATTGCGAATTTTTATCGCAAATATATTCGAGATTTTTTCTTTTATCAGTACCCATGATCCCCCCTGCTTCTAGCTTGTGGGCCAATGAGAAGGGCCAATGAGTAGTGTTGATTGCGAATTTTCGTAATGTGAATTTTTATTGTGAATTTTTCAATTGCTGAGTAGTAAAAACATGATTCCTCCCTGCTTCTTGCTTGTGGGCCAATGACTCATTGGCCCACAAGCAAGAAGCAGGGAGGAATCATGACTGTAGATGGGAAAAATGATGAATATTCTAAAAAACTAATATATAGCACTATATCGAATATATTAGTTTTTTCTAACATTCGTAATATATTAAAACAAGAATATATAGCAATATAGCGAATATTCCCCCAAAAAAAGATATAGAGCAATTTAGCTAATATAGTGCTATAATCTTCTTTGTTCGGCCCCTTTCACACGGGCGAGTTTTCCGTGCGGGTGCGTTGCGTGCGGTGAACGCACTGAATCCCGACCCATTCATTTCTATGGGGCTGTGCACACGAGCGGTGATTTTCACGCATCACTTATGCGTTGCGTGAAAATCGCAGCATGCTCCTCTTTGTGCATTTTTCACGTAACGCAGGCCCTATAGAAATGAATGGGGTTGCGTGAAAATCGCATGCATCCGCAAGCAAGTGCGGATGCGGTGCGATTTTCACGCATGGTTGCTAGGTGACAGTCTATTCACTGTATTATTTTCCCTTATAACATGGTAATAAGGGAAAATAATAGCATTCTGAATACAGAATGCTTAGTATAATAGTGCTGGAAGGGTTAAAAATAATAAAAAAAGTTAACTCACCTTCTCCTCTTGTTCGTGTAGATGCCGGTCTGTTCTTTATCTGTGGGCTAAAGGACCTTTGATGACGTCAGATCACATGCTCCATCACCACGGTGATGGACCATGTGATTGGAGCATGTGATCTGACGTCACCTCAGGTCATTCAGTCCACAGCTAAAGAACACGCGAACAAGAGGAGAAGGTGAGTTAACTTTTTTTATTATTTTTAACCCCTCCAGCACTATTATACTAAGCATTCTGTATTCAGAATGCTATTATTTTCCCTTATTACCATGTTATAAGGGAAAATAATACAATCTTCAGAACATCAATCCCAAGCCCGAACTTCTGTGAAGAAGTTCGGGTCTGGGTACCAAACATGCGCGATTTTTCTCACGCGAGTGCAAAACGCATGACAATGTTTTGCACTCGCGCGGAAAAATCGTGCATTTTCCCGCAACGCACCCGCCTCTTATCCGGGCAAAAAACATGACGCCCGTGTGAAAGAGGCCTAATAGTTGTAATTTTTTTCTCATCTAAAGTTCAGATTGGAAAAAAATTTCAACTATAAAAAAAAAAGATTATAGCACTATATTAGCTAAATTGCTCTACATTCGTGTTTTTTTTTCGAATATTCGCTATATTGCTATATATTCTTGTTTTAGAATATTACGAATATTCGAAAAAACTAATATATTCAATATAGTGCTATATATTCGTTATTTTTTTAGAATATTCCCTATATTGCTATATATTCTTGTTTTAGAATATTACGAATATTTGAAAAAACGAATATTTTTATATAGTGCTATGACTCATTGGCCCACAAGCAAGAAGCAGGGAGGAATCATGTTTTTACTTGGCAATTGAAAAATTTGCGATAAAAATTCGCATTATAAAAATTTGCATATTACGCGATCTTTACCTTGCCGATTTTTCAAGTAAAAAAATCGTAGACTATAACGAACGATGTTTGACGAATATTCTACAAAATATTCGCAAAATATTGCGAATTCGAATATGACCCCTGCCGCTCATCACTAGTGTAAAACAGTAAATAGTGAAGAGGAGGGGGATGCAGCTGCAGCTTCCCAGTATGTGTGCTGTGAGAGGGGAGAGGGAGCAGCACGGGGAGACATCTGCGTGTCTCAGGGCACACGGGGCACTATTGACCTCATCCACTCTGCAGCAGGGGAAGAGAAAATGTACATTAGAAAAAATCTAAAGGATTGATCTAACATTTCCATCCGCTCTATAGGAGGATATCCGGGAAGGACTGGTGGAGCTTGTGCCATAGGTGGTGGGTGCTGGGGCACCTTCTAGTGGTTGTCATTCTAAATTGATCAGTTGGACAACTCCGCAAGTGAAGCACGAGTAGTTTACTGCTATTAGTCTCTTGCAGTCATCACAGGAGCATGAAACGTGTTATAGTCACACAAGCTTGTTACTTTTCTGATTTAATGCCGCTGTCATGTGAACTAATACATAACACGTCTCCGGATTCTTTTCCCCTGTAGTAGAACCTAATCTACGCACGATGTAATCAGCGAAACACGGACAACCAGAATCAGAAATGTGTAACGGCCAAGTTTTCCTGAAAGCGCAAATATAAAATCTATATTTCACTTGGGTTAATATAATAACGCAGGCGGTGGACTATTCAGGGATCTCATTGAGGGATCGGTCAGGTGGATACAAAGTGATATTAAAAAAAGTGCTGCCAACTACTGGCGGCTCCTGGTGATGCAGCTCAACAATGGGACGTTAATGATGGCGGACGGGCGATACATTACGTGCAGATGAACGGATCGATATGTTCTGGAAGCTGAAGCTCTTGTATCTATAGGGGGGGGGGGGGTGACAACTCGGTGCTTTATACCCAGTGATTTATGTTCCAATATGCAGGCAGGCTCAGTCATGGACCGCCGCAGCCAATTATTATTATCGGAGCGCTGCAGATGAGGAACATACTGATGACTGCACAAGAAAATGGAATGCATAGAGTTAATCTGACCGGAGAATGAAGGGGTTCCACCATATGCATCCCACCCATGCATATATGCACAAGGGTGGGGTGCTGTAGGGCAGCAGACCCTGAAGAGACGGGAGGTCTGCAGAGGAAAGGGGGTGCAAGATGCAGAGGATCAGGAGGAAAATAGTGGGCTCTCTGCCTACAAGACCCTTGGCTAGACAGGTGTAGGGTATGTTTATCCAGATTGCCTGGCATCTGCCCAGGTATGCTTGGCACCAAGACTGACATCCAGAGCCCTTGTCATTCCATAGTCGCACTGCTGTTACAGTAAAGAATCCCTTCTATGTGGGTGCAGAAGCCTTTTCTATAGAGGCCTCCTGGTCATAAAGTCTCCACGTGCTGCAATTCATTGGTTTCTCACTCTTTTCGCAATCTCTGCTTGCTGTCAATGAATGGAAATACCTGCACATTTGCAGGGCTCGTTATGTAACAAGCTTTGCTCTTGTGTCAGGTGGACATGTTTGGGGCAGGTTGTCAGCGTCTGGATTTAGGCAAAAGCAAGCACAGGCGAAAAACTGAAACACTAGCCCCCGACGGTGTAGTTCAGCTGTTATGAGACTACAACCCTCAGCATGCTCCTTTCTCTATCAATACATGATGACATCTCTTTGGAGTCACATGAGGTGACATCTCTTTGGAGTGACATGTTGCAGGGCAGCTGTGCACGCCCCCAGCTCCTGCTGCAGAGCGGATGATCCGCTCTCTGAGATGATTGGGATGCTAACGACCCTTTAATGTGAAGTGTTAATTATGAAATATTGATTGCACTGGACAATGCTGGCCGCCTAATGAACAATGTGGCAGGGAACGGCCGGACCACCCTTGGAAGGGAACGCTGCGGCGTCTTGCAGTATGAAGGAATGCAGTATTAACCTGTTCAATGCCAAGTTTCCATCCCACCCCATTACCCTGGTTGTTCTGTCCTCGGTGTCAGTTCTCATATACAACGGTATATAGGTCAGAAAATCACGTATCAATTGTTGTGATACCCTTAAAGACCGCAGCGTCTGCGGCCGCTCAGAGACGCCTTTCCATGCAGCGTCCGCAGATTAATTCCTCGCAGTAAAATATATCGATGTAAATTTATACGTCTGTAGTCTGCAGCCAGGGACGGCGTTACCGGAAACATCCTCCGGTCCTTCAATGATACATGATTAACGGCCTGTATAGAAAAAAAAGTTACAGGAAACAGAAACGGAGCAGGCGTTGGCGGACGGGCCATAGACCCTACAGGGGAATTACCAGGTGAGCTGGTGCCCGGGGGACGCCTAGCCAGGTACATAGTGATCTTATGCTCTCAGCATTAATGTAGGAGTATCAGGAACTTATGACCCCGGCCTACGGCCTCAGATCCCCCTCCGGGACTCTATCACCGTCCTCACTGCAGCGATAGGGCAGTATTTTATGCTGCACTGTGGTATTTGGTTCTGGTGGGGCGGTATTTTGTGCTGCTCTACAGTATTGCTGGCCCCGTCTACTTCTGTTGTCCTGCCTTATGTCAATTTGGACTCGCCTGCAACTTGGGGCCACTTTTAGTTTTTTTTTTCAGGGCCACTTAAGTTCTCAGTTCGCCTCTGTATATACATACATACAGACAATCACATACTGTACATATGCATACACAGTATATACACACATTAATATATACACAGATATACATTCATACAGTACACATATACACACATATATGCATGTATACATATAATATATGCATACATACACATATATACAGGATATATACATATATCATACATACAGTACACACACACAGATATACACATATACATACAGTACACATACACTCATACAGTATATACACATATACATACAGTATATACACATATGTACAGTACACATATATATATATATATATATATACAAAAATTTGTTTCGCAAACAGTCGGTTGCTGCTGTGCATAGGGTTCCCACCCCAGGTAATATTTTTACAAAAATCACAGCCGATAAATGTAATGTTCTTTGTGTTTTTCTTTTATTTTGTTTCAAAATAAAGAAACAAAATAAAAGAAAAACACAAAGAACATTACATTTATCGGCTGTGATTTTTGTAAAAAAAAAATAATATATATACATACATACAGTACACACACACAGATATACACATATACGTACAGTACACATACACTCATACAGTATATACACATACAGTACACATATACATACAGTACACATATACACATATATATATATATATATACACATACATACAGTACACATATACATATATCATACATACAGTACACACACACAGACAGATATACACATATGTACAGTACACATATACACATATATATACATACATACAGTACACACACAGATATACACATATACGTACAGTACACATACACTCACAGTATATACACATATACATACAGTACACATATACACATATATATATATATATATACACATACATACAGTACATTCGCACATACATATATGTTTTAGTATTAGGTGAATGACTTTTCAGAGCAATGAAGCAATTTTCGGGCTGCGGCGCTGCCCCTCTCCATCTTTTCTAGGGTGCGTCTCTTGGACACCAGACAATAACATTATTTGCTTAGATTTCCTGAAGAAGCCTCCAGAGAAGTAAGTGCAGATTAGCAGCACAATGCGCATTAGAAAATTCTCATTTTTGCAATTTCTATGAAATTATATTTAATGGAGACTGGACAATCCCTGAGCAAAGGAAATGGAGAAATCTTATATGCAAGACATAATAGTCTAATAGGGTATTGTAGGCTTTGTACGCCTTCTATCATCACACCGATGCCTGTTCCGCAAATGACCACTTGGTGGCAGTGTGACACAGTGATGAAGAAGCCCAGCATTTGCCTGGAGGTAATGGAGCAGGATTGGAATAGATCTGACTTCCACTAGTTTAAAGTGAAGAGAATTAACCATTTCACTATCGGTTTGAAGGAGATGATGGGTCAGCTCAGCTGTCCTTGAGGGGGCTGTTTTAATGCATCTTCTAACATTCACGAAAATTCAGCAGGTTACCCCATATATTTCCCGTTACTACCTGCAGCACCCACACCCATCCTTCTAGGAGTCTGAATATAACTATAGTGCTGATCCTCGTCAACTCGGTGGATCACTCCAATCTGATAGAGAATAATGGCCGCCCTCTTCTACTGACTCCTTAAAATGAATATCTCATTCTGCGCAATGAATTTCTTCATATCTCCATGGTGCAACTGAGGCTTGAATTTTCTGATGCAGAGCTCCAAATCTCCACCGTGGACACAGAGCTGAATGATAAAAATTCTGCATGCCTGCAGCCACCACTAGAGGGAGCTCAGGGCCATACTGTGTATATGTGGAGCTGAATGCTCCCCTAGTGGTGGCTTTAGGTAGAATATTTGACTTCTGAGACTATGGAGAAACATAGGTCTGCATGGCGGCCGCGTACACAAATCTAGACAATTTTTTAATCAACAACGTTTGAATGTATGAAGCAATAAAAAGCAATTGCAAAAGTGTTCACACCCTTTAAAATAGATGTGAAATAATAAATCACGTAACTATAGATGCAGTTATAGTTCCACAACACATGGAGACTCCTGTCTTAAAGGGGAGGGTGCCTATAGCATGCTGGGAGTTGTAGTTCTACAACCTTTCCATGAGGCAGTGATTTTAAATCTTACAATCATACAACTACGCCCATCATCCCCTGACTGGACGGAGAAACCTAGCTCAAGGACAAGCAGAGATCTGCAGAAATTCCACCAATTACCTCCTTGAAATTCTTGCCGACCGATGCTACCCCCCCCCCATTAATTAGATTATAATTAAGGACTATATCATTAGCAGATGATTAAGCTCCTAATCCCTTCCCTGCTGACCAAGGGGTTTACAGCCTCATTGATCCCTATGTACTAATACTGATCCTATGGGATGTGATGGGGGAAGCATGGCGGCCAGATTGGCCATGACTCTTTGCCTTTGCCTCCTCCTCGGTAGACGAAGGCAATCAGGCACTAAATCTGCGGGTCCTGATCCTGAGGGTTCCTGGATATCATATGCATTCATAAACCAGAGCGGCAGAAATCAGATTCATTATTTTCTCATATGATTTCCCCTATCGCCGAGCGGCGGCACAAAATGAGTCATCGTCATCGCGCGGTGGACCTCGGCTGTAAGAACAACAACTCTCAACTTATTAAGCATTTTAATTTTACAAGACGAGCTCGTCTCCCGAGTGTGGACGGAGGTGACAGTGATGAAACGATGCCTCCGCTAAGAAGATGGATTTCTGAAGGTAGTCACTCCTCCGGGGGAAAAAAAGAATAAAAAAAAACAAAATATCCCAAAAATTCACTAAATGGCTTTGATGAAATCAACTTTTTCAATGGGGACTTCAAGTCTTTGCTCAATTTAACCCCCTCCAGACCAAAGCTTAATGCAAATCTCCTCCTTTTGAACACTGTGTCATTCTAAAGTGTAAAATTCTGTGCTTTGTGATATATCTTTATAGCGGTCAGCACTTTATTTGTCTGATACAGAGCTCCAAATCTTCTGCGTCACATAGTAAAATTCTGTCTGTCTGCAGTCACCACTAGAGGGAGCTTAAGGCATACTGATGGTAAATTGGACTCAATACAGGGAAAGGGAGGGGGAGGAGAGGTGTAGTGGGCATGCTCTGTGAGCTGTACAGGGAAAGGGAGGGGGAGGAGAGGTGTAGTGGGCATGCTCTGTGAGCTGTACAGGGAAAGGGAGGGGGAGGAGAGGTGTAGTGGGCATGCTCTGTGAGCTGTACAGGGAAAGGGAGTCGGAGGAGAGGTGTAGTGGGCATGCTCTGTGAGCTGTACAGGGAAAGGGAGGGGGAGGAGAGGTGTAGTGGGCATGCTCTATGAGCTGTACAGGGAAAGGGAGGGGGAGGAGAGGTGTAGTGGGCATGCTCTGTGAGCTGTACAGGGAAAGGGAGGGGGAGGAGAGGTGTAGTGGGCATGCTCTGTGAGCTGTACAGGGAGGGGGAGGAGAGGAGTAGTGGGCATGCTCTGTGAGCTGTACAGGGAAAGGGAGGGGGAGGAGAGGTGTAGTGGGCATGCTCTGTGACCTGTACAGGGAAAGGGAGGGGGGGGGGGGAGAGGAGTAGTGGGCATGCTCTGTGACCTGTACAGGGAGGGGGAGGAGAGGAGTAGTGGGCATGCTCTGTGAGCTGTACAAGGAAAGGGAGGGGGAGGAGAGGAGTAGTGGGCATGCTCTGTGAGCTGTACAGGGAAAGGGAGGGGGAGGAGAGGAGTAGTGGACATGCTCTGTGACCTGTACAGGGAAAGGGAGGGGGAGGAGAGGTGTAGTGGTCATGCTCTGTTAGCTGTACAGGGAAAGGGAGGGGGAGGAGAGGAGTAGTGGGCATGCTCTGTGACCTGTACAGGGAAAGGGAGGGGGAGGAGAGGTGTAGTGGGCATGCTCTGTGACCTGTACAGGGAAAGGGAGGGGGAGGAGAGGTGTAGTGGGCATGCTCTTTGACTTGTACAGGGAAAGGGAGGGGGAGGAGAGGTGTAGTGGGCATGCTCTGTGACCTGTACAGGGAAAGGGAGGGGGAGGAGAGGTGTAGTGGGCATGCTCTGTGACCTGTACAGGGAAATGGAGGGGGAGGAGAGGTGTAGTGGGCATGCTCTGTGACCTGTACAGGGAAAGGGAGGAGAGGTGTAGTGGGCATGCTCTGTGACCTGTTAAAAGAAAGAGAGGGGGAGGAGGTGAGCTCTCCAAATCTACTGTCAGCAGTGGATTCTGTGTTATATACCTCCAGCTTTATAATACAGTTTTTATCTGCCATTGCAATCCTGCCTGTGATGATAATGAAACGACTGTTCCCACAATGTATGCAGCACAAGCTGAAAAGTGATGGAAATTTTATTTAAAATGTCTTTCCCTTTAGTTGAGCTTCTTCAGGACCATGGACAGCGCAGCCTCCGCCTGCAGTTCAGCACCATGGACAGCAGTAACGCAGAGGAGGAAAAGTCAATGGTCAGGACAGGAGGCTCCATTGTCATTGTGAAAGGTGCTCGTTTCTATAGATCGGGGATCAGCAACCTCCGACACTCCAGCTGTTCCGAAACTACAACTCCCAGAATGCTTCATTCAGAAGAGCAGCCTAGCATGTTTGCATTCTGGGAGTTGTAGTTTCACAGCAGCTGGAGTGCCGAAGGAGGCTGATCCCTGGTATAGATAATCCTCTGTATGATGGACAGCTCTGAGCTTATCCATTATTGCCATATCCAAGAGAAGCAGAAATTACACAAGTCGCCCCCGATCAATACAACCTGAACATTAAAGCGGAGGTCTTCAACCTATGGCTCGCCAGCTCTTATGAAACTACAACTCTCATCATGTCCACAGATTTATACTATTAGGACCCTTGCTAATACTTTGCTTTAATTATTGTATTTAATACTCCATTCACATCCAGAGCTGCATTCCAAACTCTCATGGTTTACCATAAGGTCTCTGAAACAGTAGCTGTGCCTCTCCCTGCTGCCCCCCGCTGGTCCACAGCGTGCTCCAGTTTGGTGCATTGTAGAAGACGTGTTCGCAATCTAGAGTCAGCTGTTGTAGAAATAATGGCTTTCATAGTACATTGAGCTAGATGCAGCTTTGGATGTGAGTGGAGGACAGGTTTTAACATTCTGCAGTAGGCTTTTGTATATAAAAAAAAAGTATTTCACAGTACAGGAGTTAGGTGCAGCTCTGGATGTGTGTGGAGCATTAGATATGTAGATATAGCAGTTAATTGTGGCGTAGACTGCTGCCTGTAGTAGATGATGAGACCTGACCGTGTATTCAGCCGCAGTGCAATGCTGCACATGGAGGAATGGTGAGGGCAGCAGAATCACAGAACGTGTCGCTTCTTACCGGACTAATGTGAGGATCTCGCCTTTTTTCTCCCGTAAAGCCTTGTAATTGCATTATTCATATCTTGTGCAGTTTGCAGCCGTTTAATAGCATCAGAAAACAAGGACTCTCATTAATAATGTATAAAGCAGCGAGAACTCCAGCAGCTATTGTCACCGATACTTATTATACACGCAGGAATGTAAACTCCTCCGGACATAGGTGAGACTTCAGCCTGAGCAGAGGGTGGCCTGCAATTACCAGGAGCAGTCAGTAGGGGCGCAAGCCTAATGCAGACCTGGGAGCAAAACCGCACAATGCATGTTTGTCATTTATAGATATAAGCTATAAAAACACTGAACACATTGTATTAGTGATCCTGATTACAACCTGTATTACCCTAGAGCTGCACTCACTATTCAGCTGGTGCAGTCACTGTGTACAAACATTACTTATCCTGTACTGATCCTGAGTTACATCCTGTATTATACTCCAGAGCTGCACTCACTATTCAGCTGGTGGCCACTGTGTACAAACATTACTTATCCTGTACTGATCCCGAGTTACATCCTGTATTATACTCCAGAGCTGCACTCACTATTCTGCTGGTGCAGTCACTGTGTACATACATTACATTACTTATCCTGTACTGATCCCGAGTTACATCCTGTATTATACTCCAGAGCTGCACTCACTATTCAGCTGGTGGAGTCACTGTGTACAAACATTACTTATCCTGTACTGATCCTGAGTTACATCCTGTATTATACTCCAGAGCTGCACTCACTATTCTGCTGGTGGAGTCACTGTGTACATACATTATATTACTTATCCTGTACTGATCCTGAGTTACATCCTGTATTATACGCCAGAGCTGCACTCACTATTCTGCTGGTGCAGTCACTGTGTACATACATTACATTACTTATCCTGTACTGATCCTGAGTTACATCCTGTATTATACGCCAGAGCTGCACTCACTATTCTGCTGGTGCAGTCACTGTGTAAATACATTACTTATCCTGTACTGATCCTGAGTTACACCCTGTATTATACTCCAGAGCTGCACTCACTATTCTGCTGGTGCGGTCACTGTGTACATACAATACATATCCTGTACTGATCCTGAGTTACATCCTGTATTATATTCCAGAGCTGCACTCACTATTCTGCTGGTGCAGTCACTGTGTACATACATTACTTATCCTGTACTGATCCTGAGTTACATCCTGTATTATACTCCAGAGCTGCACTCACTATTCTGCTGGTGCAGTCACTGTGTACATACATTACTTATCCTGTACTGATCCTGAGTTACATCCTGTATTATGCTCTACTTTTGCATATCCAGTTCTGCAAGCCTCAGAGCTGAAATCTTTTGGTATTCCCTGCTGATTCAGAGCTTGCTGTGCAGTCATCTATAGAGTCCCCTGCTTTATAGGAGCTGTTGAAAACCACCTTTCTGACGGTTTCCAGTGGTCTGGACATTACACTAAGATGCATATTACAGCGTAGAATCCTTCAGACACAGATATAATCCCATCCGCTGAATTCCCTGTGTAGAGATCTCCTGACACGTCATGATGATGAGTTCTGACGCCCACATGTTCCCAGAGAGAAGGGGCCGTGCACTGTGATGCGGATGTAGGAGAATTACTCTCTGAATTTCTGACTGTCACCCAAGAAATTATTAAAAGCTTCTGCCCAAAGCCAACAAATCCTTCTGATGTCTGATTTTTGGAGGGTCTGTTGGGTGGTGGTCTCTCCCAGCTGCTCAGAAATGGTTGGGTGACCCTCTGGTTCACATTATCCCGTCTCTGAACTGATTTAAAGGGACTGTCCACCTTGGACTCTTCCTTTTTATTAGAATGGGCCCTCTTAGACAGGTTGTCCCACTGGCTGAGACCCCCATCCATTGTAAGTGGCATCCATCCGTAAGTGTTTAATTATCCTGCAGCGCCCCCACAGGAGAAACCAAACATTACACAACTCTCATGCAAATCAATGGGCTGTGTGTGTCATGCATGGACGCGTCGGGTCCTCCTGAGTGAGAGACACTCTTCATAGCTTTTCTCTGGTCAGGATAATTGATGGAGATTCTAATTGATGATCCCCCTACAGTTTACCCCTTTCATGAAGGATGAATATAGAGAGGGGTCTTGCACGTAAGGTTTTCCAGATGACTTGCACTGAGGCTGCAGGCCTGACGAGCCTCACGTCTGTAAACACGGAGCGTTCTCCTTAGGGCTTGTTCACACGACCGTATGGGGCTTTTTCAGTGTTTCGCGGACCGTTTTTCACGGATCCGTTGTTCCGTTTTTTGTTTCCATTGTGTTTCCGTTTTCGTTCTGTTTTTCCGTATGGCAGATACAGTATACAGGAATTACATTGGGCTGGGCATAACATTTTCAATAGATGGTTCCGCAAAAATGGAACGGATACGGCAGACATACGGATGCATTTCCGTATGTGTTCCTTCTTTTTGTGGACCCATTGACTAGAATGGAGCCACGGAACGTGATTTGCGGACAATAATAAGACAAGACTCAAAATGTAGTGGAACGGAAATGCGGACATACGGAAATGGAATGCTCACGGACTACATTCAGTTTTTTTTTGCGGACCCATAGAAATAAATGGTCCTGTACACGGACCATATAGGGAACGCAATAAACGTTCGTGCGAACGAGCCCTTAAGGGGGCGACTCGGAGGACCCTAACAAGGATAATAAGAGGAATATAACAGAATAGACAAAATGTAATAAAGGAGACGAAAGTGAGTCACAAACAGAGATCAATGCAAGCGGCCCACACAACGAAAACGCGGACGCTTGTCAACAACCCAATTAAACATTGCGATACGCGGAACATCTGGGTCCTGGGAGACGTTTCTGTGGCCGAGAGACGGGGAGATCAAGATCGTCAAGGTAAAATAATTGCACTAGGTGACAGGATTCAGGACTCTACCTGCAAATGATGGCACATGGCAGGAATGCTGGTAATGTGGGTGGATATAGATGGGGGGGGGGGGGTAGTTATTGTATGGTACATGGTGTGGGGGAGGGGGAGGCTGGGGGGACTCTTAATGAACCATATATTCACTGGGGTGCTGCATGGGCAGGGGGAGGCACAGGGTAAAACCTAACATTCAGTTACTTTCTAACCTAATTTGTGCATCATTTTCAAGATTTCTGCTTGCTGTCAGTGAGTGGATACATTCTGATTTATAATTCTTTGCATTCTTTGCTTCCCGCTCTGCGCTGTTGGAGGATTCGCCTAATTTATGACGAGGCACAGCTCCAGCAGTCTGTGCACCTGGAGTAAAAAATACTTCGGCCGCTGACTGGCATCGTTTTTAAGCCCCTTTCAGACGAGTGAGTTCCACGCATTGGACTCGCAGCGTATGTATGAGGCAGCTCCCGTCCTGACCTCCCAGCACTGACGGGGTACCATAGAATTGTATTGATATATGATGCTATGTAACCCTTACAGTTCTGGAATGTACTGGATAACACTGACATTATGCTGTCATAATACCTTCCAGAACTCTAAGGCCTCTTTCAGACGGGCGTTGCGGGAAAAGATGCGGGTGCGTTGCGGGAACATGTGCGATTTTTCTGCGCGAATGCAAAACATTGTAATGCGTTTTGCACGCGCGTGAGAAAAATTGGCATGTTTGGTACCCAAACCCAAACTTCTTCACAGAAGTTCGGGCTTGGAATCGGTGTTCTGTAGATTGTATTATTTTCCCTTATAACATGGTTATAAGGGAAAATAATAGCATTCTGAATACAGAATGCATAGTAAAACAGCGCTGGAGGGGTTAAAAAAATATATATATATTTAACTCACCTTACTCCACTTGCTCGCGCAGCCCGGCTTCTCTTCTGTGCTGTGTACAGGAAAAGGACCTGTGGTGACGTCACTCCGGTGATCACATGGTCCATCACACGATCCATCACCATGGTAAAAGATCATGTGAGGACCGGAGTGACGTCACCACAGGTCCTTTTCCTGTACACAGCACAGAAGAGAAGCCGGGCTGCGCGAGCAAGTGGAGTAAGGTGAGTTAAATATATATATATTTTTTTAACCCCTCCAGCGCTATTGTACTATGCATTCTGCATTCAGAATGCTATTATTTTCCCTTATAACCATGTTATAAGGGAAAATAATAAAGATCGGGTCCCCATCCCGATCGTCTCCTAGCAACCGTGCGTGAAAATCACACCGCATCCGCACTTGCTTGCGGATGCTTGCGATTTTCACGCAGCCCCATTCACTTCTATGGGGCCTGCGTTGCGTGAAAAACGCACAAAATAGAGCTTGCTGCAATTTTCACGCAACGCACAAGTGACGCGTGAAAATCACCGCTCATGTGAACAGCCCCATAGAAATGAATGGGTCCTGATTCAGTGCGGTTGCAATGCGTTCACCTCACGCATTGCACCCGCGCGAAAAACTCGCCCGTGTGAAAGGGGGCTAAGGGTTATATAGCATCATAAATCAATACAATTCTATGCTACCCCGTCAGTGCTGGGAGGTCAGGACGGGAGCTGCCGCCTACTCACTCTGCAAGTCCGATGCATGGAACTCGCTGGTCTGAAAGGGGCCTTACTCCTCTTTTATGCTTGTTTTCAGGGGTAAATCTTAGCATATTTGCCAGGGCTGTCCCTGTTCTCCGCCACTGCCAAGTAAAAAAAAAAAAAAAAGGGGTCTTGTAACTAATTTGAAAACTGGTGTAAATATGTACGTAACTGACCCCCAATGTAGATGTAGATTACAAAGTTTACACACTGTTTGCATAGAACGAGAAAAACCCTTTAAAAAAAAAGTTCCACAACTTTATAACATCATTTGTGCTTCATTTTCCCAGCCTTTTCAAGCTCTCTGCTTTCTGTCAGTGAGCGGAGACATTCTCTCTTATGAAAGTGCACAACAAAAGTCCTGCCGGGGTTTTGGTCACAGCGGTGTCCCCTGCCGCAGCGCACCTCTCTCTCCTGTCCGGGTATACGTTGCTAGAATGTATCAGTGCAAATACAATGTATCGATCTGGAGTCCAGACTGGATGCAACTGTAGCAAACTCTCAGCTGGGACATGTATTAGGACTGTACGGGTTTTCAACCACTGGATTTAAAGGGGTTGTCGGCTTTATTTATATTGATGACCTATCCAGCTGTTTGAGGAGAAAGCAGCGCTGGTACGAGAGCTGCCTTCTCTTCATTGTTTACCAGCTCGCCATCGCAACCGCAGCAGTGATCAGGTGTAATTACAAGTAAGCCGCCCCATTCACATCTATGGGACGGCTCCTTCCCATTCAAGGGTATAGGAGGGGGCTGTCCCATTGAAGTGAATGGGGTGACTTACTTGTATTTACGCTGCGAGCAGGTAAGCAATGAAGAGAAGGCAGCGCTCGTACTAGCGCAGCTTTCTCTTCAAACAGCTGATCGGCGGGGGTGCTGGGTGTTGGACCCTCGCCAATCTGATATTGATCATCAATATAAAAAAAAAGCGGATGACCTGAATGTTCCCATTCACTAACAGCAAGCAGAGATCTTGAAAAGAGTAAGGAATCAAAACACAAAGTATCTTACAAAGTTTACATGCAATTTTTGGGGGGCATTTAATGACCTCTGGGATCTTTGTATGGGGGGGGGGGGGGGTGATTTAGGACCATCAGGTGACAGGCCCTGCACACTGTATCACATGCACACCCCAGCGGAGCGGAGCCAGGAAGGGGTTAAGCCTGCTCACGGCGCGGCAGATTACTTTAATACCAGGAATTCCCACCAAGTCTTGGTCCAATTACCGTGACACGAGGTTAACAGGAAAAAAAAAATGGAAGAAACGGCCCCAAGACGAACACAGAGGTTGGGCTTCTGTTTTTTGCTTAGCTCTATCTGTTATCTTTAATTTCGCAGTAATATCCTTTTCGCCGTTTCTCCGGCCGCCTCTGTCGGCTCCGCACTCTCTTTTCATTACAGCTCAGCTCGCGTCTCAAAGTCGATAATCATTTTTCATTTTTTTTTTCTTCTTCTAAATCCACACCTGCCCCTCCTCCCCCCGAGCCCCCATGTTGTCTTGCTAGGAGCCACTGCCAATTCCCCGCCGCCGCCCCACGATTCGCGGCGGAGCCGCCCTTATTTTCTCCCTGTTTTCTGTGAAACTGTTCATGAACTCGGAGGTAATGGCAAGATTCCCACCTTATACCCTTGTTACAGCCAAAGCAAATATTTAAAGGGCACCTGCCAGCAGCATCAACCCTATCAAACCAGACATAATACCTGGTAGGGTTGATCCTGTTGATTAAAATGATACCAGTCTCGAGAAAAAAGACTTCTAGTCTTTAGGCCTCCTGCACACGACCGTATGGCTTTTTCAGTGTTTTGCGGTCCGTTTTAAACTGATCCGTTGTTAGTTTTTTTTTTGTTTCCGTTCTGTTTTTCCGTATGGCATATACAGTATACAGTAATTACATAGAAAAAATTGGGCTGGGCATAACATTTTCAATAGATGGTTCCGCAGAAACGGAATGGATATGGAAGACATACGATGCATTTCCGTATGTGTTCCGTTTTTTTTGCGGACCCATTGACTTGAATGGAGCCACGGAAAGTGATTTGCGGGCAATAATAGAACATGTTCTCTCTTTCAACGGAACGGAAATACGGAAACTGAATGCATACGGAGTACAAAAAATGGCCCGTAAACGGAGGCCTTAGGCAAATGAGGGCTTCAGTGCAGCAAGGGGTGTGGCCAGCACTGGAAAGCTGCGGAGCATCAAGGGGATAGGCCCGCCCTTTTTCATGCACTGAAGACCTAATTTGCATAAAGGAAAAAGTAGTTTTTTTCTTCTTCTCTGGAACGCCGCAACCGGTATATTTTTAATCAGCAAGACAACCCTACCAGACAGTATGCTTGGTTTCATAGGGTTGATCCTGCAGAAAGGAGCTCTTTCACAGGCTTCTGTAAGAATATTTTTCCCAAGACAGCGCCACCCTTGTCCACGTCTGGTATTGCAGCTCTGCCTCATCCAAAAGGAATGCAATACCAGACGCAGCCTATGGACCAGAGTGGCGCTGTTTGTCACACACTGGCTGTTGCATCCATATGCATATGCTAACATGGATATATAGCAGCTTCCCTACTTATCGGAAGCGCCCTTTTCCCTAATTAGCAGCCCCCAGACGGGATTTCAGGACGCTGCGCATGTGTCCAGTCTCCAGTGGATATGTATTACACCCTAGATGTTATTTAGATAATAGGGAAGAGAAAAGATTCCCATAACTTTAATACAACTGTGCAGGACCACAGCAGCACCGCACCCCCTTCATTCACTGGATCGGTGGGGCTCACAGAGAAGCGATGGCATTCCCTACCAAGATGGGAATAGCCCTTTAAGGCAGGTTATTGCAATGCACTTCAGAAAATTTCAGGCCAAGTAGGCGGGGACAAAAGAATTAGGCGGGGCCTGCAGCACAGAATACCGCCCTAGCAGAACCAAATACCACAGGGCAGCACAAAATACTGCCACCCAACCACAGTATTCAAGTGTGTCATGAGGAAAGTAATACAGCTGAGTTCAGGAGGGCACCCGTGGCATCAGATCATCATGTACCTGGCCTCCTCTGGGCATTGGCCCACCAGGAAACTTCCCCGTAGGTTCTATGGCCAATCCGCCCCTGCAGGGCCGTGGTTTTGGCAGCACGGTGGTATTGTGCTCTTGCAGTAACTCATTGTCATTTTGCAGCAGCACAAGTCCCAAGGCCGCGTTCAGGTGGGGTCTGTATGGCCCAGACCACCCGAAGTTCTGCTGAACTGAACATAGATCCTCATAGATTGACTGATGTGGTTTTTAGAAAGAATGAAGAATAAGAGGGTTGGAGGTTGTCACCCTAGTAGAGACCCTAAAATACATACGAGGGCTAGTATATGCCAATATATGAAAACACCCCTGTAACTGGGGCAAAGATGCATTTATTACCACTCAGCCACTTACCTAAATCAGTAGGACATGTGAATATAGGACACTGGGGGATCATGACATGTTCCTCACCCCCCTCCAGCCTGTTCTACCCCTTTACTTTTCTGCAGGATCTCTGTAAATATTCACAAACCTCCTCAGTCACCAAAAAATCCATCTAGTGTAAAACAGTAAATGCAGGAGGAGGGGGATGCAGCTGCAGTTACCAGCACAGCTCTGACATCACAACAGGAAATCTGCCTCATTAGCCCCCAGCAGCCTCATTTTTTATAAAATAAAAAAACACTTACCTCTCTGCTCCTGGATCCCACCACTCCTCGTCGCCCGCGACCCTCTTCCTCCTGCTCCCGCCGACAGCCGAGGACCAGGAAGCAGTAAGTACAGAGCGTTCTCCGCTTCCTGGTCCTCCGGTACTAATGAACGCTTCCAAAATGGAAGCGCTTCATTAGTGTTCGCCGGCCAGCAGGCTTGATTGGCGTGTGCCAAGTCACACCCGGCACGCCCCGTGCGCACGCCTATGATGTTGGTGCAGAGTGTGTTTACTGTATGGCGCGACTATGCTTGCACTATAAGGCGGTATTACATGGACACTATAGGTATCACAATAACAGAAGCTACAAATACTGTATATGAAACAGCTGCAAATGGGGTGAAATGTGAAGTATTTATTTGTAGGAATGGACGTGGATGCATATTGGGGTTCCTCCGTAGAAGCCATGGCAGTATGCTTGATTTTAGGTGGCCACTAAGGGTAGGGGGGCACATACATTTGGCCACATAATGTATGTATGTTTATGTGATGGCAGTAATAGTATGGTGCATGGAGCCATGTTTAAAAGCAATGCAGATACAGTATATCAAATAAATTGTGTCTTATGCATCTCCAAAATATATAAAGCGCTCAGCAGTCAGTGTGAGGCGTCCATCCTGAGCGGGGGCCGGCGGCAGGGTGAACCCCCTGTCGGGAGAGAACGCGGTCGGTGACAAGATAGCAGTTGAGCTGTCTGTATGTCGTGTATTAGACGGTGTAGATGCAGATTACCTGTGACTGAAGGCGGCTGACAGCGGTGATGGATGTGCTGCCCGCTCCTCCTGTCTAATGCATAAAGAAAAGAATAAACTTCAAGATTCTGTACAAGGAGAAGGAACCAAAGAAGGAACGCGTCACCTCCTTCATACTAAGGACTTATATTTCCAGAGATTTAAACATTATGTGGGGGTCCCTTAAATATTGGCACTTGTTATATTGTAAGGACCAATGTTACAATATTATCTATCTATCTACAAAGTATCTATCTATATCTCATATCTATCTATCTATCTATCTACAAAGTATCTATCTATATCTCATATCTATCTATCTATCTATCTACAAAGTATCTATCTATCTATCTATCTATCTATCTATATATGTCTAATATCTATCTATATCTCATATCTATCTATCTATCTATCTATCTATGTCTAATATCTATCTATATCTCATATCTATCTATCTATCTATCTATCTATCTATCTATCTATCTATCTATCTATATATGTCTAATATCTATCTATATCTCATATCTATCTATCTATCTACAAAGTATCTATCTATCTATCTATCTATCTATGTCTAATATCTATCTATATCTCATATATATCTATTTATCTATCTACAAAGTATCTATCTATCTCATATCTATCTATCTCTCTTATTGTCAGATCTGAGGTTTGGGTAAAACATTAACATGACTTGGATGCATTAAGAATTTACTAAACTATGGTAAAAGATATATATACACAAAGATAAAGTAAGGCTGAGTTCACACGGGCGAGATTTCCGCGCGGGTGCAATGCGGTAGGTGAACGCATTGCACCCGCACTGAATCCGGCACCATTCATTTCAATTGGGCTGTGTACATGAGCGTTTTTTTTTCACGCATCACTTCTGCAATGCTTTAAAATCGCAGCAAGCTCTATATTCTGTGTTTGTAACGCAGGACAGGCCCCATAGAAGTGAATGGGCCTGCGTGAAAAACGCATTGCATCCGCAAGCAAGTGCGGGTACGATGCGTTTTTCACTGATGGTTGCTAAGGCTAGTTTCACACTAGCGTTCGTCGGTCCGCTCGTGAGCTCCGTTTGAAGGAGCTCACGAGCGGACCCGAACGCCTCCGTCCAGCCCTGATGCAGTCTGAATGGATGCGGATCCGCTCAGACTGCATCAGTCTGGCGGCGTTCAGCCTCCGCTCCGCTCGCCTCCGCACGGACAGGCGGACAGCGTTCAGCTGTCCGCCTGGCCGTGCGGAGGCGAGCGGATCCGTTCAGACTTACAATGTAAGTCAATGGGAACGGATCCGCTTGAAGATGTCACCATATGGCTCAATCTTCAAGCGGATCCGTCCCCCATTGACTTTACATTGAAAGTCTGAACGGATCTGCTCAGGCTACTTTCACACTTAGAATTTTTTCTAAGTTATTAATGCAGACGGATCCGTACTGAACGGAGCCTCCGTCTGCATTAATATGATCGGATCCGTTCAGAACGGATCCGATCGAACGCTAGTGTGAAAGTAGCCTAAAAGATGTTGTTTGTAAACCTTCAGTTTTTTATCACGCGCGTGAAAAACGCATCAAAACGCATTGCACCCGCGCGGAAAAAACTGAACAACTAAACGCAATTGCAGACAAAACTGACTGAAGTTGCTTGCAAAATAGTGCGAGTTTCACTGAACGCACCCTGAACGCATCCGGACCTCATCCGTCACGCTCATGTGAACCCAGCCTAAAGTAACAGTCACTGAACGGCATCAAAACATATGAGCGAGCTCTACTTGAACCAGTGCCCAACATGGCATTCGGCCATATGATGCAAAGAGGGGTTTGACAAAAACCTCATTGAGTGGGCCGAAACGTTGCCTGGGAAATAAATTGGGTCATCACCTTTTCACCTGAAGTCGTAGCGCTGCCTTGTTTTTTGGATCTATCTATCTATCTATCTATCTATCTATCTATCTATCTATCTATCTATCTATCCCATATCTATCTATCTATTATATCTATCTATCTATCTCCATTTATCCCATATCTATCTATGTGGGTTTTTTTTGCAGCCCATATGTGGAACCATTCCCTCCAATTGGTCTGCAAAAAAACAGAAATGACTCTGTGTGGATTCCGTTTCCGTATGTCTGCATGGCTGTTCCGCAAAAAAAGATAGTATTGTCCTATTCTTATGCATTGTGCGGTTAAGGACAGGCATTGTTGCAATGGATCCTCCAAAAAATCTGATGAAATACGGACGTCATTCGTATTTTTTGTGGATCCGTGCCTGGTCGTGTACATGAGCCCTTACACTGATTTCTATAGACGACAGCAAAAACTCCTACGACTTAACCACGATTTATTGCAGAACTACCACTCCCTGCATCTACAGCATGGGAGGATGACAATTATCCTAAGCGGCGGCCATATATTTCTAAGCAGTGATCCCCGGCGCGGCTTTATTATCCCATTAGAGGTTATGTTATATGGTCCCTTCCTCCCTCGGACCATTTCGCCTCTGTCCTTAAATCTTGACCGGTTTGCACGTTGCGGCTCTATTAACCTGCTATATTTCTAGATAATGGAACGGCGTTGGGTTAGTGCAATGTTAATGAAGTAGAGGTCTGGCCGGTGGACGGGCGCGGCGTCCATCCTGCAGTCATTCATCTCTCGGGATCCGTTCACTTCTCCTCCACGTTCTAACTCTCATTCTTGGCTTTGTTCTTGGTCTCAGCGTTTTCTCCTATCTCGTCCTCGGCTAATCCGCCTTTCTTCTGCCGGCTCTTTGTAGCGCCCGGCTTCCCGGCTCTTCCATTATCTCCTGTCTCTTGCTTTCAATATCCTTATAGTTAGTATTTTTGCCCCCTCTCTCTACTCCTCTCTATCCCCTTATCTCCCAATCCCTTATCTCTCCCTCTCTTTCCCGCCTGGTACTTGCGGTCTCTGCCGGTGCCCCGCCCTCCGCCGCAGACGAGGGTCTAACCCCATTATGCTGGGTAATTTCGGAACATAATATGTTTTTTTTTTCCCAATTCAGTGATGCAAATCTCTTGTGATAAGGACCTATTCACCTTCACAAAGAGAGGACGCATCTGTCGGCTTTACATGTGGAGATCACAGGAGCCGCTAGGCAATCGCGGCCCGCTCTGTATGCATCAGGCTCCCCGGTGGCTGGCGACAGGTACTGGCATCCATTCTTGGCGCCATCTGCACCGTTCACCTTCCCTTGAGCGGATGTTCATGTATGAGTGATGTTATCGTTGTGCTTATGATATCATTGGGTTGGGGGCCCTGGGACCCCAAAAGCTTCAAATGATACCTCTGAGTGTATCCCTACATGGATGCGACATAGAGACGGCCCATGCAGCTGCAGTTGGGCTCCCGGGAAGAGCGGTACCCAACTCAAGTTGGTGCCATTTTCTTTTCCCAGTGGATGGAGGACTCTTCACCCCATAGACAATACAAAGTTAGGGAGTAGGGAATTGGTATAGGAATCATGATGGGCATTTGTGATGGGAGCACCAGGGGGACCCCATTTGCATTCTTACATATTTTATTTTTTTCATTTTTTTTCTTTAAATTCAGCAATCAGGAAATAAGAGGTTAAAGTGGAAATGAACGTTCAACTCCGATTTATGTTGAGCCTGCTGCTTTAAGGATCTAGGACGTCCTCCCTCCATCCCCCAGGTGTCCTTTGAAGACCATGAATCTGGATGAGAACTGCGTCCTCTACTGGAGAATGTATGATCCACCCCTGGGTGCCCTGTCTGCGGCATGCAGGGAATGGCATAGATCTCCAAGATGGTGAATTTGACATAGGCAGGAATTTGGGATGGGCCTGACTCTAATTTTAATATTTTTGCAGCTACATACATTGACTATTGTCCATAGGAGTCACCAGAGGAACTGTACCTTAGGTCAGAGGTTGGACCCTCTGCCCCCCACCATAATCTGCACACAGGCCCCCACCCTAGTATATAAGAAGGATGGATCATATAAGTAACATAGTAACATAGTCTATAAGGCCCAAAAAAGCCTGTTATCCTGCAAGTTGATCCAGATGAAGGCGAAAACCCCTGTGAGGTAGAAGCCAATTGTCCTCACTTAAGGGGAAAAAATTCCTTCGCGATTCCAATCAGGCATCAGAATAACTCCCTGGATCAGCGATCCCTCTCTGGTATCTATAGCCTGTAATATTATTACACTCCAGAAATACATCCAGGCCCCTCCTGAGCTCCTTTATTGTACTCACCATCACCACCTCCTCAGGCAGAGAGCTCCATAGTCTCACTGCTCTTACCGTAAAGAATCGCTGTTCACTAAAATTCCTAGGTCCTTTTCCATGTCAGTGTTACCGAGTGTTTTACCATTTAGTATGTACGGGTGACTTGCATTATTCCTACCCATGTGCATAACCTTACTGTCACATCTGTGGCAGGTCCCAGAAGGTCTGAAAGATTATCTATGCATTAGTGATCTGACAGCTTCTTTTGGTTTCACTTTGTCTATGTGTTGCTGGTATGTCCACACCTCCTGTTCAGGTGTGGATCATGTGACCTTTACTCGCCCTATTTAGTCTGACTTCCCATCACTCCTTGCTCTGGATAGCTTAATTTGGTCTTGGAAGAGCTAGAGTGTGGTTCGTGCTGAAGTCCTATTCATCCTTCATCCTCTGAAGTTATGTGTTCCGCTTGTCGTGTTTTGTATCCCCCCCCCCCCCCAGTTGTTTACTAGACCTCAGTGAGACGCTAGTTCCTTCACCAGGGAAGGAACAGGTGGTCTCTGTACCTGTCATTATCTTTAGGGCATCTGAGGGTTACCAGGGTTTTCTAGGTTCCCGTGTATGGGTATCTCTACCATCGAGAGGTGCCCATACGGATAGGAGTTAGGGCCAGGAGCAGGGTTTTATAGGCGGTGACCCTTTTCCCTCCATAGCGATGAGGCCTAGTGTCTTTCCCCTTTCTTCTTGATTGTCTTTTGGTGTTCTCCCCTACTACATCCGTGACACTTACATTTGTTGAACCTCATCTGCCACTTCTCTGCCCAAGCCTCCAATCTATCCAGATCCATCTGTAGCAGTATACTCTCCTCTAAAGTATATATACAGTATACTGTCCTCTATAGTATATATACAGTATACTATCCTCTGTAGTATATATATATATATATATATGTATATACAGTATACTGTCCTCTTCCGTGTCAATTACTTTACACAGTTTGGTGTCATCTGCAAAAATTGCTATTTTACTGTGCAAGCCTTCTATAAGATCACTAATAAATATACAAGTTGCAAGAAAAAGTATGTGAACCCTTTGGAATTATATGGATTTCTGCACAAATTGGTCATAAAATGTGATCTGATCTTCATCTAAGTCACAACAATAGACAATCACAGTCTGCTTAAACAAATAACACACAAAGAATTAAATGTTACCATGTTTTTATTAAACACACCATGTAAAAATTCACAATGCAGGTGAAAAAAGTATGTGAACCCCTAGACTAATGACATTTCCAAGAGCTAATTGGAGTGAGGTGTCAGCCAACTGGAGTCCAATCAATGAGATGAAATTGGAGGTGTTGGTTACAGCTGCCCTGCCCTATAAAAAACACACACCAGTTCTGGGTTTGCTTTTCACAAGAAGCATTGCCTGATGTGAATGATGCCTCGCACAAAAGAGCTCTCAGAAGACCTACGATTAAGAATTGTTGACTTGCATAAAGCTGTAAAGGGTTATAAAAGTATCTCCAAAAGCCTTGCTGTTCATCAGTCCACGGTAAGACAAATTGTCTATAAATGGAGAAAGTTCAGCACTGCTGCTACTCTCCCTAGGAGTGGCCGTCCTGTAAAGATGACTGCAAGAGCACAGCGCAGACTGCTCAATGAGGTGAAGAAGAATCCTAGAGTGTCAGCTAAAGACTTACAAAAGTCTCCGGCATATGCTAACATCCCTGTTAGCGAATCTACGATATGTAAAACACTAAACAAGAATGGATTTCATGGGAGGATATTAAGCTTTCCTGGGGTGAAGTTTATCACCTATCTTTCCTGCTCACTATCCGTCTCTTCACCTGGCAACCTGAGTTTGATAAAGGTCATGTTTTGACTGAAACGTCACACCGTATTGTGAAGTTGCCTATTCTAATTAAAGAACTACTTTTCTGCATTGAAATTGGAGTGCGATTGTAATATTTACTTCATTCTGTCTGGCCGGGAGGTCAAGACAACCTGCACGCTATCACATAGAAGACTAGAGTGCCGAGCCTTTCCCTAAATTTTATAAAAACATGGTAACATTTAATTCTTTGTGTGTTATTAGTTAAGCAGACTGTGATTTTCTATTGTTGTGACTTAGATGAAGATCAGATCACATTGTATGACCAATTTGTGCAGAAATCCATATCATTCCACAGGGTTCACATACTTTTTCTTGCAACTGTATTAAAGAGAATACAGCCGAATACTGACCCCTGAGGTACCCCACTAGTGACAGTGACCCAATCTGAGTGTGTACCGTTAATAACCACCCTCTGTTTTCTATCACTCAGCCAGTTACTTACCCACATACAGACATTTTCTCCCAGTCCGAGCATTCTCATTTTATATACTAACCTTTTATGCGGTACAGTGTCAAATGTTTTGGAGAAGTCCAGATACACGACATCCATTGATTCGCCGCTGTCAAGTCTAGAACTTACCTCCTCATAGAAACTAATTAAATTAGTTTGACATGACCGACCTCTCATGAAGCCATGCTGATATGGCGTTATTTGCTTGTTTTCATTGAGGTACTCCAAAATAGCATCTCTTAGAAAACCTTAAAACAGTTTACCAACGACGGATGTTAAACTTACCGGCCTATAGTTTCTAGGCTCTGTTTTTGGACCCTTTTTGAAAATTGCCACCACATTTGCTATGCGCTAATCCTGTGGAACACTCCCTGTCAGTATAGAGTCCTTAAATATCAGAAATAAGGGTCTGGCTATGACATTACTTCATTCTCTTAGGATACGGGGGTGTATGCCATCTGGTCCCGGCGATTTGTCTATTTTAATCTTTTTAAGACGCCGCTGTACTTCTTCCTGGGTCAGACAGGGCACTTTTAATGGAGAATTAACTTTTACATTCTGCATTTTATCTGACAGTTTATTTTCTTCAGTGAATACAGCGGAGAAAAAACTATTTAATAGCTTTGCTTTCTCCTCATCGCTTTCTGCAACTCCCCCCTCATTGCTCTGTAGAGGCCGACACCTTCAGATTTATACTTTTTACCATTTATATAATTAAAGAACATTTTAGGGTTAGTTTTGCTCTCTTTGGCAATTAATCTCTTGGTCTCTAATTTGGCAGCTTTTATTTATTTTTTACATATTCTATTTTTTCCTAGCTATCATCCAGCCGTGTCTCAGTTATTCCCACTGTCATAGCTATCATCCAGCCATGTCTCAGTTATTCCCACTGTCATAGCCATCATCCAGCCGTGTCTCAGTTATTCCCACTGTCATAGCCATCATCCAGCCATGTCTCAGTTATTCCCACTGTCATAGCTATCATCCAGCCATGTCTCAGTTATTCCCACTGTCATAGCTATCATCCAGCCATGTCTCAGTTATTCCCACTGTCATAGCTATCATCCAGCCATGTCTCAGTTATTCCCACTGTCATAGCTATCATCCTGCCGTGTCTCAGTTATTCCCACTGTCATAGCTATCCTCCAGCCGTGTCTCAGTTATTCCCACTGTCATAGTCCTCCTCACACATCACTAATTCCAGTTCCTGGTTTATTAGTCAGGCTTCGGGCATTAGTATACATACAATTAAGAGGTTTATGTATATTTTTTACCCTACACCTTTCCTTCTGAACTGTTCTGGTCCCTCCTTCCATTCCTCCCCCTTCTTCTTTTCTTCTTTACTACAAGAAGGGGCAAACAAGTCCCTGTCCTGGGATGATGCAGCAGTGGTCATCAGGGGCCCCTTTTTTGCTACAGTCCCCTTATCCTATCTCTGTAATACACAAGATACGAGCCCTCGCTGTGATGATGAGACTGGAGGTGCTGTTTGTTTCTGTCATCATGTTTCCATCTTCCATTATAACCCGATACAATGTGACAAATAAGTGACAGACAGGATTGATGGAGGTGGGGACATGGGGTCAGACGGCGTTCTCCCTGCAGTCCAAATAATGATGTTCTGTACAGCGGGAAGAACGTGTCTTGTTATAATCTTAAATGTAGAAATGAGGCAATGATTCTACCCACAACTAAAGGGTCACAGGGGAAAGAGAGTATAGAATCAGTGACAAAATACCCCCCTCAGCTCAAAAATACTGCAGCGTTTAAAGAATTAATACAAAACCATAGAATTAATACAAAAATCACAAGTAAAGATTAGAGGTCAGGAACGGACTGGGTAACAGATGACTGGACTAGAAAATATTAGGGGAAAAGCCAAAGAGACTGGAAACCAGAAACCATTGGATACAAGTGGATAATTAATAAGGAAATAAACCACTAGGTACCGGAAATGGACGTGGGTAATAAACTACTAGACATGAGGGCAGTATTGGGGTAATAAACCACTGGACATCAGGGAGGGACTGGGGTAATAAACCACTGGACACCAGGGAAGGACTGGGCTAACCCCTGGACATCAGGAAGGGACTGGGACTGGGGTAATAAACCACTGGACATCAGGGAAGTACTGGGGTAATAAACCACTGGACACCAGGGAGGGACTGGGGTAACTAACCACTGGACATCAGGAAGGGACTGGGACTGGGGTAATAAACTACTGGACACCAGGAAAGGACTGGGGTAATAAACTACTAGACAACGGGGAAGGACTGGGGTAATAAACCCCCTGAATATTGTCACACTGTGACTGAGGGTTCACAAAGAGAAGACTTTGACCAGTCCCTCAGTCTCAGCAGATCACATCCTAGAGAGACAGGTCCCAGATCTTGTACCCTCAGACGCCCCTGCTCGCTCTGGTGTAAGATGTCTTGTTACACTTTTCCATTAAACTCCATCTCACCCCAAAACTGTCATCGGCCGCAGTGACTCACACCCCGGACTTTACAGCTCACGCAGGGGCTATATTTGTAAGAAGCTGACAAAGGTCACTCATCTGGGATGACAGATCTACACCGCCAGAGCCCATGAATCCTACATTAGATGGGGCCCAGGGAATGTTAAGTATTGCATCGCCCTCATATTTTTTTTTTTTTGGGGGGGGGGGCACATTAGTAGCACTTTAAGTAACGTTTTTATTCTCGGTCTAATACATAATAACATTTTACTTCCTGCAATGTCAGGACTGCTGCAAAGAGGGAAGCACCGTGCAAGAGATGTGGAAAGGACATGCCACACATGTTGGTGACGGTAGGTGGTGCTGAGAGATGGTGACCCCGAAACACTGGTGAGCAAAGGTTTGAGTGCTCATAGAGATGGACTGCTCCAATACACATTGCATTTGGTTGACAACGCGTTTCACACACAGGAAACCTCTATGTACTAGGGATTATTCATGAGGGAATTACTTCCAAACAATTACTATGTACGGCTCCCTTAAAGGCTATGTGCATTTTCAGGGACATTTTTTTTATGACTGCATTTTACTCATTTTGGGCTAAAAATCTATTTTTCAGTAGATCTTTGTTAAAAATATTTTGCCATTCTGTCACAAAAGGTTAACTGTTTTTCTAGCTGTGTAAATAGTACTTTTTATTTTCACTTTTAAATTAAACTTACTGAAAGCTCATAAACACTTATTTATGCCACATTCTTATCAGTAAGATAAGGATTGAGCTATAGTGATTGTTTATAATGTCAGAGATCAGAGATAAGGAGCCGTCAGCTGAGCTGCCTGATGGAACAGACTGAAAATTCATATCCTGCCACCAGAGAAACTCAAGGCTGCACAAAGACAGTGGTTCTAAATTTTTAATAGAGACCAATTGAAAAAATAATATTTAGCTCAAAATGAGTACAATGCAAGAATAAAATAAATGTCTCCCAAATGTGTACATACAGTAGCCTTTAAGGCATAGTAAGGAGATTTCAGCTTTTCTGCCTCATGACAACACTGCTCTGTCCTGTCGGTGTTATCAGAGGGATAGTTGAGCTGCCCAGAGACAGGATGACGATCTAATGTTCTGATTGTTGACTATGAGCTGCCAGAGCATGTCCACCGGACGTGTTGTCTTGTGGATCCATGTGGGGATGCTCCTATCAAAGGAAGCCTGTGACTAGGGTTGAGGGAAGCACACTTTGGATCGCGGGACTTCAGAGATAACGAGTTTCACCTCTCATGCTGCACGGAGACGGATCTCCATACAACATTCAAATGAAGTTTTGACCAAAGCGACTTTGGATCTAGGATCCGAAGCTCGCTTCACTGAACGCTACCTGCGACCCTTAACTAATCAGAACTTGGTGCATTAACTTTTTTACGTTTTTTTTTTTTGGTGCAGATTTTGCACCCTTTATCGCGCTACGAAACCGCGGCAGGCTACAGTAAAACCGCCTGCGGTTTTTCAAATGTGCTTTGATGCCGTTTTAATTGTTTTTTAATGGCTATGTGGAAATACACAAATACAGGGTACGGCCACACGGTCAGGTTTTTTGGTGCAGTTTTGAAAGTGGAGAAGTTGTATCTGTCCTTTAGGCTAGGTCTACACGACGACAGATAGGGCAGAACTACGCTGCAACATTTGTTGCGCGACATTTTGTAGCACCAATGTCGCGCAACAATTTTTATAATGGTAGTCTATGGTGTGCATGTTGCAGTGCGACACCATAGACTATTATAAAAATTGTCATGCGACATTGGTGCTACAAAATGTCGCGCGACAAATGTCGTCGTGTAGACCTAGCCTCATACTTTCTCTCTTTTGATGATCCACTCCTGATTTTAGCTTTTAAACTGCGACTAATTTCCGTACAGTTTATGTAGGGGCGCCTTAGGCTACTTTCACATTAGCGTTTTCAATTCCGCTATTGAGATCCGTCATAGGATCTCAGTAGCGGAAGAAAAAGCTTCAGTTTTGTCCCCATTCATTGGCAATAGGGACAAAACTGAACAAAACGGAGTGCGACAGAATGCATTCCTTTGTGTTTGGTTGTGCTCTTATCGCAGACAGAATAACGCTGCAAGCAGTGTTTTTATGTCCGTGATGTGGTGTGGAACAAAACGTATACGTACGTACAGTACTAATGCCCACATTGTAAGTCAATGGGGACGGATCCGTTTCTCTGACACAATAGAAAACTGATCTGTCCCCCATTGACTTTCAATGTTGTTCATAACGGATCCGTGATGCTTATAGTAGACATAATACAACCGGATACGTTCATGACGGATACATGCGGTTGTATTATTGTAACGAAAGCGTTTTTGCAGATCCATGACGGATCCGCAAAAAACGCTAATGTGAAAGTAGCCTTATTTTGCGCCAGATTTTGCCATAAAAACAGTCTAAGTTCTATGCCACCCCAGGGCTGGAGTCAGTGGCGTAACTAGAGTGTTGTGGGCCCCAGTGCAAACTTTGGATTAGGCCCCCCCAATTCATACAAAGAGGCGGCATGGCTACACTCACCCAGTCCTAACTAATAAAATCTGGTCCTACCACATCCAGGGTGTCGCTGGCGTCGGTGTGATGTCCGCCGGATGCCGAACAAAGTTCCTGTGGTGATAGAGAAAAGGGAATAATCACATAAGGAAGGGATGGTGACTGCCCCTGTGAGATCCGCAGCAGGGGGCGCTGTGCTGCCCTGGAAGACAGAGCCAGCCCAATGTATAACAGGGTAATCTAGGGCAGTGTTTTCCACTTAGTGCCCCCTCACAGTACTAATACCCACATTGTGCCCCTCACAGTACTAATACCCACATTGTGCCCCCTCACAGTACTAATACCCACATTGTGCCCCTCACAGTACTAATACCCACATTGTGCTCCTCACAGTACTAATGCCCACATTGTGCCCCCTCACAGTACTAATGCCCACATTGTGCCCCTCACAGTACTAATACCCACATTGTGCCCCTCACAGTACTAATGCCCACATTGTGCCCCCTCACAGTACTAATGCCCACATTGTGCCCCTCACAGTACTAATACCCACATTGTGCCCCTCACAGTACTAATACCCACATTGTGCCCCCTCACAGTACTAATACCCACATTGTGCCCCTCACAGTACTAATACCCACATTGTGCTCCTCACAGTACTAATACCCACATTGTGCCCCCTCACAGTACTAATGCCCACATTGTGCCCCTCACAGTACTAATACCCACATTGTGCCCCTCACAGTACTAATACCCACATTGTGCCCCCTCACAGTACTAATGCCCACATTGTGCCCCTCACGGTACTAATGCCCCCATTGTGCCCCCTCACAGTACTAATACTCACATTGTGCCCCCTTACAGTACTAATGCCCACATTGTGCCCCTCACAGTACTAATTTCCACACTGCCCCCTCACAGTACTAATACCTAGATTGTGGCCCCTTACAGTAATTAAGCCCACCTTGTGGCCCCTTCACAAAAGTTATGTCCTCCTTGTGGCCACTCACATCAGTTATACCCACCTTTGTTCCTGTCACAGTAGTTATGCCCACTTTTGTGTCCCCTCACAGTAGTTATACAAGATATGTTCCCCCCTCACAGTATTTATGCCCAGATATGTGGCCCCTCACAGTAGATATGCTCAGATATGTGCCCCCTCACAGTAGTTTTGCCAGATATGTGCCCCCTCACAGTAGTAATGCCAAGATATGTGCTCCCTCACAGTAGTTATGCCCATATATGTGCCCCCTCACAGTAGTTATGCCAGTTATGTGCCACCTCATAGTAGTTATGCCCATATATGTGCCCCCTCACAGTAGTTATGCCCAGATATGTTCCCCCCTCACAGTAGATATGCTCAGATATGTTCCCCCCTCACAGTAGTAATGCCAAGATATGTGCCCTGTCACAGTAGTAATGCTCAGATATGTGCCCCCTCACAGTAGTTATGCCCATACATGTGCCCCCTCACAGTAGTTATGCCAGATATGTGCCCCCTCACAGTAGTAATGCCCAGATATGTGCCCTGTCACAGTAGTAATGCCCAGATATGTGCTCCCTCACAGCAGTTATGCCCATATATGTGCCCTCTCACAGTAGTTATGCCCAGATATGTTAACCCCTCACAGTAGATATGCTCAGATATGTTCCTCCCTCACAGTAGTAATGCCAAGATATGTGCCCTGTCACAGTAGAAATGCTCAGATATGTGCCCCCTCACAGTAGTTATGCCTATATATGTGCCCCCTCACAGTAGATATGCTCAGATATGTTCCCCCCTCACAGTAGATATGCTCAGATATGTGCCCCCTCACAGTAGTTATGACCATATATGTGCCCCCTCACAGGAGTTATGCCAGATATGTGCCCCCTCACAGTAGTCCTGCCAGTTATGTGCCACCTCACAGTAGTTATGTCAGATATGTGCCTCCCTCACAGTGGTTATGCCAGATATGTTCCCCCCTCACAGTAGTTATGCCCAGATATGTGCCCCCTCACAGTAGTTATGCTCACATATTTGCCCCCTCACAGTAGTTATGCTCACATATGTGCCCCCTTACAGTAGTTATGCCAGATTAGGTGCCCCTTAAGGTAGTTATTCCATATTAAGTGCCCCCTCAGTAAAGATATTCACTTTTGTGCCCCCTCACTCTAGTTGTGCCCCCCCCCCCTTTGCTTCCAGTCTGCAGCTTTATGTAAAAAATCAAAACCACACACTTACCTTCTTCCCTGATGACGCGCTCCCACACTGACACCGCGCTGCTGGCTGTGCTGGAGGCCGATTCCCGGGCTTTCAGCGCTCCTCCCACAGCCAGCAGCGCCATGTGCAGCCAGCAGGGGGAGCGCCGGAGCTGAGAAGAAAAGTGAAGCAGGGAGCGGAGAGGTCTCCCTGCTTCACTCTGGAGAAAACAGCCCGGCAGTGACAAGAACTGCCAAGTGAGTGCACCCCCTCCTTGCCTCTGCGCCCAGGGCGCATATTATACATGTTTGAAGAGCGCTCTGACGGGGCCCAGCATTATCACTGTACTTCATGCCGGGCCCCATCAGAGCACTCCCATTACATGTGAGTGCAGCGGGCCCCCTTTCCCCGCCCAGGCCCAGTTGCGGTCGCACCCTCTGCGATTGCGATCGTTACGCCCCTGGCTGGAGTACTGTTTTGAGTGGTGAGTAGGGATGAGCGAACTTCTGCAGAATTGCATTGACGGATACGTTCTTCCGGTCCGCTCATGCGCAGACCGGTGACGGATCCGGTATTTCAATGCATTTGTCAGACGGATCTGCATCTGGATCCGTCTGACAAATGCCATCCGTTTGCGCCCGGATTGCCGGATCCGGCAGGCAGTTCTGGTGACGGAACTGCCTGCCGGGATCCTCTGCCCCAAGTGTGAATATAGCCTTAGGGGACGTTCACACAGCAGATTTTTGATGAGGATTTCAGCCTCAGATTTCTGCTGTTGGTTCCACGACCAGAATGTGTGTGAAGGTGAAGGCGTTAGGATGAATTCACATGCAGCAGATTTGCTGTAGAAATGTAATCAGTCCCCTTTAAATCAGCTCCGATTACCCGTTCCTGCAGGTGTCTGCACTCAGCGCTGTGTCCGTTGCGCTGTCTGGGGCTTCAGGGGCCACATCACACTAAAATCTATTTCCCCCGAGCTCAGCGGCCAACACGAACAGGTGTCGCCATTTGTCTCAATAATGTTGACCATGGTATGAATCACATCCATGGGCACTGACTGTCAGGATTACTGGACCCACCTGCAGCTAAGCTGACTGATGCCCCCCGCCTGGCACCAAAATACACAGACCTGGCGGGGCGAGGCAACCTCTGACACCCCTCCGGTGGGTGCTGGGAGGCTGTCTGTGTACACAGCAGAGGAAGAGTTACATTTCAGATTTTTAGGACTTGGCTCAGCCATCCCTGAGTCTGTGCCCCCGTGGTGCCCCAGGGAATAAAAGGTGGCAAAGCAGCTGGAAGAAACCTGCCAACACGAATACAGATTCCGCATCACATTTCTGAAAAGTTTGAACATTGAAAATGCAAATTCTACACTTGGCACAAAGCCGCAGATTCAGCACGAACTCAGGCTGCGAGGTGCTGGCAAGGATGGCAGCAAGTAACCCATTGGTGGCAGTGCTGGTAGACATCTACAGATGACATTCTGAAACAGTCTGTGTTATATCTGTGTATTCCGAGGTTCTGCAGCAGCTGAGGTGTGTATTAGGAGGTTCTGCAGCAGCTGAGGTGTGTATTAGGAGGTTCTGCAGCAGCTGAGGTGTGTATTATAAGGTTCTGCAGCAGCTGAGGTGTGTATTATGAGGTTCTGCAGCAGCTGAGGTGTGTATTAGGAGGTTCTGCAGCAGCTGAGGTGTATATAATGAGGTTCTGCAGCAGCTGAGGTGTGTATTATGAGGTTCTGCAGCAGCTGAGGTGTGTATTATAAGGTTCTGCAGCAGCTGAGGTGTGTATATGATGAGGTTCTGCAGCAGCTGAGGTGTGTATTAGGAGGTACTGCAGCAGCTGAGGTGTATATGATGAGGTTCTGCAGCAGCTGAGGTGTGTATTATGAGGTCCTGCAGCATCTGAGGTGTGTATTAGGAGGTTCTGCAGCAGCTGAGGTGTGTATTAGGAGGTTCTGCAGCAGCTGAGGTGTATATGATGAGGTTCTGCAGCAGCTGAGGTGTGTATTATGAGGTCCTGCAGCAGCTGAGGTGTGTATTAGGAGGTCCTGCAGCAGCTGAGGTGTGTATTAGGAGGTTCTGCAGCAGCTGAGGTGTGTATTAGGAGGTTCTGCAGCAGCTGAGGTGTATATGATGAGGTTCTGCAGCAGCTGAGGTGTGTATTATGAGGTTCCATGAGACCATGTCCTATTCTTGTCTGTTTTGCGGACAAGAATAGGCATTTCTATTATGGGCAACCTGTTCCGCAAATTGTGTAACGCACACGAGTGGCATCCGTGCTTGGAAGATCCGCAATTTGCGGACCGGCGTGGTCATGTCCATAAGCCCTTACACTGTTTGTTTCTACCAAGTGCAGAGCTACATCATATATACTACTCTAGTCACATCCAGAGCTGCATTTTCAATTTTCCTATCTTATGTGTTCTACTACATTCATCTCCAAAGCTACATTTACAATTCTCCTGTTACTGTGTACACTATTCTCCAAGCACATCCAGAGCTGCATTTACAATGCTATTGTTACATCATGCATTATAATCTGGTCCCATCCAGAGCTGCATTTACAATTCTACTGTTACTGTCCATCATGTCTTATATTGACGTATCCAGAGCCGCATTTAATATTTTTGGTATCTTGTGTATTCTTCTCCAGTCACATCCAGAGCTGATTTCACAGTTCTGTCGGCATTCCCTGCTGGGTAGGCTTCACATCAGGCTCATGCACATGGCTGTATGATGCTTCCGTGTAGTACAGAGTGTAATAGGGGTGCCGTAGAGGTGCATGTCGGGGAATTGCTATTTATGCAATTACTATACTCACTTCTATTTTAAAAAGGATGATTATTACTGAAAATCTTTGGTGGAAACGTAATATTCTGTAACGTGCAATTCCTGGCTGTGCCCTGTAGGTGGCGCCCTTGCTTTCTTGGTTTTCCAATCTCTTTCTGTCTGGAAGATGGGTCACATCTAGGGGGTATGAGAGCTCATTTTCCTTGCCCGCTGACCTCCCTTCAGCAGGAGGTGATGTGTCTGCGCTCTCTCTCCGGGGCCATATAATTATTATCTTGCTTTGTGATCATACAGACTCATTGCCCTGTGACCTCCGGCAGCTGCAGATAAAGCCCTTGTCACCAGGCTTCCTGCTAGGTTAGTGTGTCCCTGGAGGGTCACATCTTCGTCAGTACAAATAGATTGCCTGTCCAGGAATTATCCGTATATTACAGCACGTGGCGGCGGCTCCCGTACCGCGGTGTATTAAAGCTTCATCATTAATATTATTGATTCATTATTAGTTTCCGCAATGCAGCATAATCACCGCCATAAAGCACCAGATCCTGGACAATACGTAGCATAGATTTTATTATATTCCATTATTCAAACCCAAAAAAGAATAATTTTCTGCTACAGTCATAAAAAACCCACCACTGCTTTCCCAGGATCCTGCAGGGCGGGTGCACCCAGTGGTGCACCCACCCTCCTGTCCCTGCATCACCCATCCCATACTGAGCTCCCTGCGCCCGCTCATCTATTAATCAGATGGTTACAATTCTGTAGGATCACAGCAAGCTGAGATATCAGGAGCTGTTTGCTGGTAACTGGGGATTTTTTTCTTTTTCTTTTCTCAATATTATTATTTAGGGAAAGAAAATCCATGACCGTAGAGTTTCCTCCATGTCACAGGGACAACTAAAGATGTATACAGTATGAGAATCGCAGCAAACAGCACCAAATATCTCAGCTTCCCAGAACACTATGTGGAATTGCTATGAATTGTGTGAATCTCTAATGAACAACCTCCAGATGCAACCCTCTTCACACGTCCGTAGTCTATTGCGGATCCGCAATACACCCGGCCGGCACCCCCCACAGAACTGCCTATTCTTGTCCGCAATTGCGGGCAAGAATAGGACATTGTGACGAAACCAACCTCGCCACGGTGTTTTGGAGGGGGCTGGTTGCCAGCCTCCTGCCTCAGGATTATGGCCCATACTAACTTTAAAGAAGACAGGCCGGCCGCACAGCTTAAATCTGTCTTTGGAATTGTATTTTGTTATGTGAGGGCACTCAGATGGCTAGTTTAATTGTATTCGTGTGGTCTGAGTGCCATTCACCTAATGATATGCACTCAGACTTGAGCTATCTGGGAATATGTTAAATGTCTGTGGTTGCTGGGAGGGTGTGACATTGTGTGTTTAAATGGTGATTTCTGTCCTGTTGTCCCCACATGTGTATTGGCGATCTCCCCTTTGTCCTGAGAGATAATTGGATTATTCCTCAGTTGTCTCTGGGGCAGAGAGGAGGAAACCATGATGCATTGTGGGGATGTGTTGTTCTGTTCGGTGTGTCGCAGTCTCCATTCTGGTCCCCTGGGGGCGTGTCCACCAGATGGGGACCTGCATAAATACGGGCGGGTAGCCCTCAATAAAGTGTTCCTGTTTTATCCTTCATCATGCTGAGACTGGTGTTTGGATAACTGATCAAAACTGGGGGATTGCTATACGCTGAAGATTTGCTATACTCCCCTGGCATAACTACTAGCTCTTGTAAGAGCTGTTCCTGCTCTCTGGCTGTAGGAGAGGTTCACCCACTGGAGCCTGGAGCCTTGTCGTAGGTCCAGCGTGGGTGGAGGACGGTGAGACCCCAACCAAGCTGCGGCGGTTCGTGGGGTCTGCAGGGCGTACGGTGTCAAGTGGAGTGCTTGGAGTCCTCGGAAAGCACTAGGAGCATCTATCGACGGAGGTACCCGGTCGGGGTGCTAGGTGATCCGTTACATTGGTGGCAAGCAGTGGGATGGCGTCCTAGTGTGAGGAGAAGCAGCTCGGAGACACCGTTCGTGGAGTATATTGAAGGCAACGCTAGTATCCGTACAGCGCCCCTGGCTACAGCAGGATGGAATCGGCTAGTCTTCGAACAGCGTTCCGCTACGAGGAGGAGGATGACCCGGACTGGAGGGATGCAGTCCCGAAAGGCGTCTGGCACGAGGCCCTGGAAGATGTACAGCGTCGGCGGGGCGAGTGTCTCCCCAGTGAGGAGCAGCAGTTGCGGATGCGAGTGGCCCTGCGAATGCCCCTTCTGGGAGAGGAGCCCCTGAATGAGTGGGTGACAGAACTGGAGAGCCTGGTATGGAAGGAGCTTTGGCTAGATGACGCCTACCAGGCACTCTGGTGGTATGTGATTTGGCACTCTCCCTGGATGGCTGAGCACGACAGACCCGAGGGTGAGGATTATGATGGCCCTGGCCTGTTGTTTGAGGCCTTCGCAGAACCGGAGTTCGGAGATGCTGGAGGGTCCCGGTTCTGGGATATCTATGACTACAGAGAGGCTATGCATGATTGGGCTACAGCGAGAGAGGTGAGACAAGACCTGGCATCTCTAGTGACAAAGGAGTGGGAGCTGGAGCAGGACTACCAATACTTCTTCAGCTCAATTCGGTCCCAATATACACTGCCAGAGAGCTGGGTGGCAGTCCCAGACCTACAACCCTACAGCTGGGAAGACCCGACTGAAGTATCCCCTTCTTCAGTACCAGCTACAGAGGTAAGGGTCCTCATAGACTGGTCCTGTGAGGAACCACAACAGGCAGGTGGAGACGGGACCGAGGGCTCTCCACCGGGATGCTGGGATGCTGGCCCAGACCCTCAGCAGCAGCCGGAGTTGCCAGGTTTGGACGCAGGTGATACTGACTCGCAAATGTTGAGGGACCTCACAGACTGGTCCTGGGAGGACCCACAGATGGCAGGTGGAGATGGGACCGAGGTCTCTCTACTGGCCCCACAGGGATGCTGGGCCGCCTGCTCAGATCTCCAGCGGCAGTGCATATCACAGGGAGAGGAGACAACCGGTCTCTCTCCCCAGCGACAACCTGAGTTCCCGGGGGAGGAGATGCGGGGTCCCTCTGCCTTACAGCAACCAGAGTCCTGGGGAGGAGAGGCAACCGGCCTCACCTTCCACCAGCAGCCGGAGATACCGGGAAAAGGGGAACACAAGCCCCTCTGCATGGGCGCAGATGAGACCGCGGGCTCGGTGCCAGTCCTACAGGGATGCTGGACAGTCGGTCCAGATCTCCATCCATCTCCGCAGGGATACCAGGAGGAGGAGGTAAGCGAGCCCTCCCCTTCCCAGCTACTTCCCAACAGAGTTCTGGGGGCAGGGGATGAGCCTGCGCTACCCACTGATTTCTTCCCAGTGGAAGAGCTGGCATCAGGGCAGAGCGCAGTCGGCCTCTGCCCTCCTCTATCCTCTTCTCCAGAGCCGGACATCCCACAGGCTACCCCAGCGGAAGAGCTGGCATCTGGACAGAGCGCAGTCGGCCTCTGCCCTCCCCTACCCTCTTCTTCAGAGCCGGACTTTCCACAGGCTACCCCCGCGGAAGAGCTGGCATCTGGGCAGAGCGCAGTCGGCCTCTGCCCACCAAGTACCTACAGCTCCAAGCTGGAGAACCACAAGGCAGCAAGGAGTCGCAGATGCCCACTCAACAGCTGGGGACATACAGAACAGAGCCAGGCCCCAAAATTCAACAGGTCCAGTATGGGGTTGTGGTTGGACTGCCAGACTAACTCAGGTACTGACCGTGAGGTCAGGTATCTGGTTAGTCTTCCCTGGAAGGGGGAGATGTGTGACGAAACCAACCTCGCCACAGTGTTTTGGAGGGGGCTGGTTGCCAGCCTCCTGCCTCAGGATTATGGCCCATACTAACTTTAAAGAAGACAGGCCGGCCGCACAGCTTAAATCTGTCTTTGGAATTGTATTTTGTTATGTGAGGGTACCCAGATGGCTAGTTTAATTGTATTCGTGTGGTCTGAGTGCCATTCGCCTAATGATATGCACTCAGACTTGAGCTATCTGGGAATATGTTAAATGTCTGTGGTTGCTGGGAGGGTGTGACATTGTGTGTTTAAATGGTGATGTCTGTCCTGTTGTCCCCACATGTGTATTGGCGATCTCCCCTTTGTCCTGAGAGATAATTGGATTATTCCTCGGTTGTCTCTGGGGCAGAGAGGAGGAAACCATGATGCATTGTGGGGATGTGTTGTTCTGTTCGGTGTGTCGCAGTCTACATTCTGGCCCCCTGGGGGCGTGTCCACCAGATGGGGACCTGCATAAATACGGGCGGGTAGCCCTCAATAAAGTGTTCCTGTTTTATCCTTCATCATGTTGAGACTGGTGTTTGGATAACTGATCAAACTGGGGGATTGCTATACGCTGACGATTTGCTATACTCCCCTGGCATAACTACTAGCTCTTGTAAGAGCTGTTCCTGCTCTCTAGCTGTAGGAGAGGTTCACCCACTGGAGCCTGGAGCCTTGTCGTAGGTCCAGCGTGGGTGGAGGACGGTGAGACCCCAACCAAGCTGCGGCGGTTCGTGGGGTCTGCAGGGCGTACGGTGCCAAGTGGAGTGCTTGGAGTCCTCGGAAAGCACTAGGAGCATCTATCGACGGAGGTACCCGGTCGGGGTGCTAGGTGATCCGTTACAGACATGTTCTATTTTTTGCGGATCCGCGGCCCGGAAGTTTAGGGCCGAAGCCCAGAAGTTCGGGGCCGCGCTCCGGAAATGCGGATGTGGAGAGCACATAGTGTGCTCTGCGCATCTCTTCCGGCCCCATAGAGAATGAATGGGTCCGCACCTGTTCCCGATATTGCGAAACGGATGCGGACCCATTTGCGGACGTGTGAATGGACCCTAATGGTGGGGAACATTACAATCATTAAATACAGGCCGCCATTTTAAAATGCAACTTTGACCATTGCCTCAATGTACAAAAATTTACACTTTTTATCATCATGTGGTTTTTAGGTCCGGAATGTGGCACCATTCATTTCTCAATTTACTTTAGTTATTAAATACTGTATTTATGTATCTATTTAGTTATTATTTATATTTATGTGTTCACATTAGTTTTATTTATTTAATCACATAATGTATTTATGTACTGTGACACACCGAGAGGTTTTGTCTGGGAAAACAGGTATTTTCCTCCCAGCTTGTGCTGCTGGGCTGATTTACAGCTAGGTGAGGTCAAATACCGGACCGGATTTTAAGTGCCGGTCCGGGTTTTGGCAGCACCTGGCTGTCCTTGAATAGGCAGCTGGGCTCAGAAGCCAGGTCTCTGTGTTGGGATCTGGGAGCCTGGTGTCTGGATAAATGGCTTGCTACCTGTTTGATGTAAAAACAGGTTGGTGCTGCTATCAGCAAGGACTCTTTGAGGCAGAATTGCCGCATGGTGTGAATTACCACCAACACCGCAAGGTGACTTTTTGTTTGATTATGACTGATTGTTTTGTCACTTGCCTAAAGTGTGAATAAAACACTAAACTGTTTGATCCAAAGAACTTGTTGTTGCCTCTTTACTGCGTCCGCTAATCCTGTCTACCAGAGCGAAACCCCACTGTATCTATTTAGATAGCATTCATTTTTTTATTTATTATTATTTTATGTATTTCTTTCTTTATTCATTATTTATTTATAGCTCTTTTTTTCTGTTACACTGCTCTAAATCCCCAGCATACACTTGACGGAGTTACATGATACAATTCTGGCTGCCTGCAGTCACCACTAGGGGGAGCTCAAGATATCCAGTGTTATTATTGAGCTCAGTGCTACTGGTGGCTGCAGGCAGCCAACATGTTACCATTTAAATGGACGGGTGATGGGGCCAAAAGGTTACACTGTGCCATAGGAGAGGCATAATACTATACAAGAAGCGTGATAGCTGGGTGGCATGTGTCAGTATGTCTGCTTGTTAGGGCTCAGGCACACAAACGTGTTCTGGCCATGCCCGTATGGCGGCCTGAAAACAGCGGGTCCGCAATATACAAGCACCGGCAGTGTGGTGTCCGTGAATGGGTCCGCAATCCGGAGGATACAGAGTTCTCCCATGGCATTTTGGTCCGTGTCTCCGCAATGCAAAAAAATAGAACATGCTTTATTTTTTTTGCGGTGCGGGTGGATCGCGGACTCACTCAAGTTGGGTGTGCATATGTCAGCGCCGGCCACACGGACGGCGCATGTGCATTTGGGACCGCAGTTTGACTCCTTATTGTGTTGTATACTTGCAGAGTTGCACTTCTTTCTGTACTGCCCATAGAGTTGCATGGAGCTGGAGCCACCACAACCGCTGCTCCAGATTTGGTGATGGGGGATGGGGACTGTGGTCTCCTTATCTTGCAATCGTGGGGTCCCAGTGGTTTGGACTATCAACAATTGTAACATTGTTCATCCCACAGATTGGTGATACAGTTTAACAGCTGGAATAGCCAATATGTTGCAGCAGCCGCTGGATAAAGCTCAGGATACGGCAGGCGTTGGCACCGTCCCGTGTATCTGCGAGCGGCGGCATTATGGTGACAGTAAACCTATAGGAAGTCAGGTCCTTCCAGTGGCTCCAGGGCTCGGCGTTTCCTGCCTTGCTTTATGCCTGAGCGTGCATGATTTACTGCCAGTAACAAATGAAGTGACACAGCACGAATGCTATACGTGTTACCGCGCGTGAGATCCTGACATTAACAAATGGAGTGACATGCCAAAATCTGCGTATGTGTCAAAACCAGAGCGTTTCCGTGAAAATAGCCAGCATGGAAATACTGAGCGAAAGGTACGAAAGGGGCGCAAGTCATGGTGGGCGAGCTTAAGAAGTGGACTGGACATGAACAGGGTGTAGCCCGGAAGGACGCCGGATATGTGCACGGGGTGCACGGGGTGGAGGGATGCCCACAAGCCAGCCAGGCCTACGTTAGTAAACTGGGTAAATATACAGATGAGGCAAACATTAACTTGAAACGCGTTGAATACACAGTTGAAAGAAACTATAAAACGACACCCAAAAATATTGAAAACTCATGTCAAAGTTGTCTGTATTTAACCCATTTGTCATGTTAAGGTTTGCCACATCTGTACGACTCCTTCCTGCTACTGCGTGGCACCGGACCACCAGGGAACTTATTGCATAAGGTTATTATTGTAGTCAAAACGAAGGGGCTACATACATTGTATCGAGCAAGGAAGCGGTATGAATCCTCGTGGCAATTGGCCCCCTGGAGCTCACATGATATTATCCCCATCCTTTTAATGTATACAATAAACATATACGTTAAACGGATGCCTCAGACTGATGTCATACATTGGCATCCGTTCACCATAGAGTTCCATTGTAAAAAAACAAACAAAAAAAACGTATGTGACTGTGCAGGATACACGAATGTGGTGTGCTGTGTTTTTGTATCATTCTTTTTTGGTGTAACATTTACGTCCAATGGAGGCAAAAAAACGTGATGTGAACACAGGCTTAGGCTACTTTCACACTTGCGCTTGATCGGATCCATTCTGAACGGATCCGATCATATTAATGCAGACGGAGGCTCCGTTCAGTACGGATCCGTCTGCATTAATAACTTAGAAAATTTTCTAAGTGCGCAAGATGCCTGAGCGGATCCGTTCAGACTTTCAATGTAAAGTCAATGGGGGACGGATCCGCTTGAAGATTGAGCCATATGGTGACCTCTTCAAGCGGATCCGTTCCCATTGACTTACATTGTAAGTCTGAACGGATCTGCTCGCCTCCGCACGGCCAGGCGGACAGCTGAACGCTGCAAGCAGCGTTCAACTGTCCGCCTGTCCGTGCGGAGGCGAGCGGAGTGGAGGCTGAACGCCGCCAGACTGATGCAGTCTGAGCGGATCCGCATCCATTCAGACTGCATCAGGGCTGGACGGAAGCGTTCGGGTCCGCTCGTGAGCCCCTTCAAACGGAGCTCACGAGCGGACAGCAGAACGCTAGTGTGAAACTAGCCTTAGACGCGCTGTGCTCCTGCTATGGGGCCCCTTGTTGGCCCAATCTCTTATGTTATAGTTACACCAACTCCAAATGTAAAAGGTGACTTTAAGAAGACGCCCGTGCTCCATTTGCCTCATCAGCAGGGATATTCTTGCCCCTTTAAGCATGATTCCTCAGTCGGTGGGTTACACCCTGCCCATATAGAAGGAGTCATATACAGCCTGTGCTGATGGAGGGGCACCTGGATGGGCACCTGGATGGGCACTCATCATCTAGCCTCATCAGAGATACATAAGGCCTCCAGAGAGAGCACAGCTGGCAGCAGAGGTAGACACAGGCCGGCACTGCGAGGACATTAAGAGTAAATGAGCAGACAGAGGAAGAGCGCAGCAGCAACCTGGGCGAGCAGCGGGAGGAGATGGGCGCGCTGCATTAGAGCGATCTCGCTGGCTGCCTGCCCTAATCACACACTGACATCCGCGGTCACACATTAGCTGGAGCTGCCGGGGGAGGGATGTGACTCAACTTGTAAGGAGGCGATTTAAGGGTTTCGGGAAATAAAACAGATTTGGTTTTCCAGATGCAGCAGTTTATTAACCTGAATGGGACTTTCTTTCGTGCAACGCCGTACACCCCAGGTCTAATTATACCCCCAATTAGTAACTTCACCCCCAACGAGCTTGCAAGTAGCAAAAAGAATAAAATGTAAATGTAGCGTTTTTTGGTGGATCCGTCATGGATCTGCAAAAACGCTTCCGTTACAACAACACAACAGCGTGCATCCGCCATGAACGGATCCGGTTGTATTATGTCTTATATAGCCAAGACGGATCCCTCATGAACTCCATTGAACGTCAATGGGGGGACAGATCCGTTTTCTATTGTGCCAGAGGAAGCGGATCCGTCCTCATTGACTTACATTGCGTGTCAGGATGGATCCGTTCGGCTCCGCATCTTATAGGGAAGATCGATGCCCTAAAACCTGCAAGTTTGCCAAAAGTTCTGCTTTTTGTGTGAAGATCTGGAATGGGTTTATACTAGTTGCATGAAAAAAGAGGCCATTTCTGGGCAATTTGGGGACAGGGATTAAAGCAGGGAGTTCTTGCCCACTTGTCAGCAGGATATACGGTGAAGTTACTGCAGCGCTGCAGACCTTATATCTGCAACAACATAGCGGTCACAAGACTGCAGATCTGCACCTTCCCCATATACTAACAGTGTCTCCTGGTGCTACCCCCAGGACTTACAGCAGGGACCACAGGAAGGATCTAGGACCCAGAGACAAATCCAATAAACTCAGCAAACAGGCAATTAACAGAATCAACAGGGAAACAAAAAACAACAATAATGCTGGCAGCAATGAAAGGCAGGAGGACCTCAGGTACAAGATATAAGGACCTGCGCAGAAAGCATAAATATGGAGACTAACCAATCAAGAACTCCACCTTGGAATAACTAAGCTGAGTGAGGTGATCGTCTGACCAGCGTCAGGGGCATAGCTTTATGGGGTGCGGAGGTAGCAGTCGCCCACGGGCCCAGGAGCCTGAGGGGGCCCAAAGACCCTTGTGCTGCATATAAGACACCATTGTATAGAAAGTGCATGCAGGTCAAGTTACACCTCTGGCTGCAGGGAGGGGGTTAGGTCAAGAATTTGGCATGGGGGGGCGTTTCAGTGTTAGCCTCAAGTAGCAGAAAGGCTATGTGCTTCCCTGCCCCTGGCCACAAAGCACTGGGCGAAGGGGGGGCCCAAGCTGAACTGTTGCACCAGGGCCCATGAGCGATCAGTTGTGAGGCCTAAACAATACTATTAAACAGGAGAAGACGAGACAATAGGCAAATCCCTGCTGCTCCTAACAAGATCAAGTAAACATCTGAAATGAATGTAAAGGAAGGACTTAGCGTCTGCTGTGTGTATCCACGCTGTCTAAGCGTCCTGGTCAGTCTTCGCTAAGTCATCCCATGTCTATTGATCGAGGCAGAACATGCACAGAAGGTTTGCTTTGTGCAGAGGGAGCAATCAATTTTGGTCTGTGCATGCACTGGTCGCAACCCCACTTCTGGGTCATCAGGACTGTTGCCTACGTAGACAAAAATGGATTACTCTGCCCAGACAAGAGCAAACAATCTGCTTTTCATCATCAGTACTGTGCAAGCGCCAGATTTCGGGCATCTTGTGAATGATGTTCATGTACACCCAGCGGACGTTTGAGCCTTCATTTTCATGCTAGCGAGTATCCCCAAAAGAGTTCCTCCCTGATGGTCATGTGTAGCTTTTCATCCAATCACTTGACAGATAATTAACCCTTCTTATTACCTGCCTGGATATAAAAACTGCACATGACCAGTAGAGGGGGCTGTCTTCCGCTCCTACAGATACTTTGCATTGGCTGCAAGAACATCAAGGGGCTGTCCATGTAATGTATGGAGAAGGTCAGAGATATGGCATATAGGGCGCATGGACAGGGGTTGTCTAGCTCTTAATAAAGAGGTCCCAGCACTTCATAAAATGTCACCCCTCCATTGAAGTCAGGTGTTATGTAACTGAATTAGGTAGAGATCACGAGCTCGATCTCATTCAGTGGGATCCCGAGAAGTAGACATTCATATATTCTAATTAACCATATAGACAGGGGTTGTCTTAATGAGAACACCCCTTTAAGGGAATAGTATTCCTTTAATAAACTGACTTCTTAAGTGTCAGCACCTTAGACCATTATATGCGGCTGTAGGAGGCATCTGGACAAACCCGTCACATGTACCCTTGTAAATAGTAGGGTCATTTCGATCACCGTCAGCCCCCCTGGAGTAGGATCAGTGCTGTATTAAGGGTCTAGAGTCTGGGCTCGGCCTCCACCTCCTCTACTTACACCCATGGGCCGTCTTTGACCTACGGACAAAGGGAAGAATCCAGAATGATGAGGACAATTTGTTGTCCTTTAATGAGGCTTCACTCCTTACACCTAGGAGTCTTCCTGCTTCTTAAAGGGACACTAAACCTTCGATCTATCTTAGCCTATCTCTATTCACTTGAATGGTATATACTGGCCTTTGGGAGCAGCCAGCCCCCCCCCCCCCCCCCGGCATTATTAACCTTTTAATGACCAAGCAATTTTCCATTTTTTTCATTTTCATTTTTTACTCCCAGCCTTCCCAAAGCTATAACTTTATTATTTTTCCATTCACATAGCCGTATGGGGACAAGTTGTATTTTCTAATGGCAATATTTACGGTTGCATACAATGTAGTGGGAAGCGGTAAAAAAAATTCCAAATGGGATGGGATTATTTTAAAAAAATTCTATCACACTTTTTTTTGTTTTATAACGTTTCCTGTGCAGTAAAACTGACCTGTTACTTTCAATCATCAGATCACTATGATTACAATGATACCACATATGTGTAGTTTTTCTTGTTCCAAACTTTGGAAAAAAATATTTTTTTTCCTTTGTATCCCCATATTCTTACCCCCATAACTTTTTTATTGTTATGTGTGCGGAGCTATGTGGGGGCTCATTTTTGAGGGGCGATCTGTACTTTTCATTGATACCATTTGGGGGTTTGTATGACTTTTTGATCCCATTTTGTAAATTCATAAATACAAATATGGAAGAGAGAAACCAAGATGGATCGAGACAATCATGGAGATGAAGAACTTGCCATTAAGAAGCTTGAAGATCAAATAGAAGATAAAACCTTCTGGAAAAACATGGCCCCCCAGGAGCCATAATACATTGACTTGAAGAAAACTCTTTTGTGTCTCCTCTAAGGTTCTTCTTCCTTATGAAACATTGTATCAAATGCTCAATGCACAACAATGATGGAAGGAGGTTACAAATGTTGCGCTGAGATAAAAGGTGTAAATAACCTCTAGGTCTCAGCTTTATCAGCCACAGGTAGATTGTATCTCATGGAAGTGCATAACCAGAAGACATCCCTGGTATGATATAATGCAGGAATATGGGTCGTGACAGGATCTATATCATAACCTAAAGGTATATACACATATACCAGTGCTGAGGTAGGGCTCATGCACGCGAACATATTTTTTTCCCGTGTATGTTCCGTTTTTTTTGCAGCCCATATACAAAACCATTCACTTCAATGGGGCTGCAAAAATGGAAATCATGCGCATGGCCATTGCACCAAAAAATAGAACATGTCCTATAACTGTCCACATTCGGACAAGGATAAGACTGTTCTATTAGGGGGCGACGGAGTGCTTCCGTGGTGTTTCTGTCCGTGCCTCCACACAGCAAAAAAAATATAACTATTTTTTTCAAGTTGAATGGGTCTCGATCTGTCCCAGCCGCCGCATGGGCATTGCTCGTGCACTGGGGACCGTACATTGCTGGATGCACAACATCCTAACACTTATCTGCTTGATTGTTTCAGATGTAGCAGAGTTGAGTCTGTCATTACATGTAGTCAGAGTGATATCACAATACAGGTAAACTCCCTGCAGCAGTGCACGCAGACATGACAGATTTGACTCTGCTATATCTGAAAATACACGCACTGCGCAGTGCACAGGGTGCAGTGTAATAGAACTTCTCCCGGTTTGCTTTGACCATAATTGACCCAGTTGCATTGCTATAAATAAATGACCCTCCGTGGATCAGCTCAGTCTACAGGATAAGACATATATCTGGAGCGGTGGCTTATGATGTAGGACACAAGAGTCACTTTATGTTCAGGACCTGCCAGAAATATAAAGTGATGGTAAAAACGATGCAGCGTCCGAGGCGCACAGCGAATAAAACTCATCCTCTGCCATATACCAACCCCTGACGCCCCCACGTATTCCAGTGCAGTGATTTTGAGAGCTAGTCCTGGGCTAAAATGGGGGGAGAATGCACAAGCCGTGCCCCCCCCCCCCCCCCAAGGTTTGGAGCATTCCCGGGATGGGGCTTAAATGCTCTGAATTGGTATGTTCCAATGTCCAATGAAGGCTTATAGTGAATGACAGCAAGCAGAGATCTTGAAAACAATGAAAGTACAGTATATTAGAAAATTCTAAAACTTTTTATCATGCAAGGAATAACATTAAGTTCTATAAAACTGGATAACCCTTTAAGGGTGGGTTCACAAGTGTTATAATTTTACGCCACCCGGATGTGAACTTTTTATTTTATTTGCGGCAGTCCCATGCAAATCCACATCCAAATCCGCAAAAAATCTCTTTGCACTGAGCTCCCCCTAGTGGCAGCTGCTGCAAAATACTGTGCATCTATGTTGGGATCAGAAAGAGTTCCAGCGCTGGGCCCCCTCTCTCCTGGGGCCCCTCAGCAGTCCACGGGCATATACACCTAAATTGAAAGTGGTATTCCTCCCGCCATATTGCTCATCGTAAAGTAACAGCATGTCCCTGCTATGTGCCATCACTTTATAAGGGCTCATTCACACGAAAGTGCCGTGTTTTGCGATCCGCAAAACTCGGATGCCGCCGTGAACAAGCGGCCCATTATAGAAATGCTTATTCTTGTCCGCAAAACGGACAAGAATAGGACATGATTTATAATTTTTGCGGGGCCACGGAACGGAGCAACGGAGGCGGACAGCACACGGAGTGCTGTCTGCATCTTTTGCGGCCCATTGAAGTGAATGGGTCCAAACCGCAAAAAAAAATGCGGAACCAAACCAGGGTGGTGTGAATGAGGCCTAAGAGGAATACCCCTTTAACATTCTACCTCTAAGCTGACACCCAAATCTCCTGATTTCTCCATTCGTCGTCTCCTCCGTCACCTGCAGCGGGATGGGGAGCGGCACGCACTGCTGAATATTTGATATCTGGCTATGGCGGGGGTTGGGCTGGAGCTCGAGCAGCCAAAATCTATTATTGTCCCCGTGTCCTGCCCCCAGGAAGAATCCTACAAGCGTAGTGTAGAGAAGCGCTGCACCCCCCTCCATTTATTATTTTTATCCCCCCCCTTCTTTGATCCGGCGACGTCTTGTCCTCAGACCTGTCTTTTTCTGGAGCCTCGTTATCCCGACTCTTGTCATCTAAACTGTCCTTCCAACACAAGTGATAGATCGTCCCTGGCTGCGAAGAGTCGAGAAATCTATAGCAGCGCTCCGCCGCAAGATTGTATCAGCCGAGGAGAAATAAAAGCGCGCCATTTATTTACATCACCGCGAACGGTCTGGATATGAAAGAAGGAAAATAAAGCGGAATGTCATCCAGAGCCGCAGGCTTCATCTAAAGCCAAAAGCGGAGGGAGTGCGGTCTACCGCTCTCTGTTATCAGCCAGGCTGGGCAGAGGCTGACTGCAAGATTAAGAAAAATCTGGAAAAAAAACTAGTAAAATATCAGTCCTGTCCTCAACTGTGGTGTATGATATGCAGCTGAGGAGCGGTGAGTGCGGTATTCTCACTGACCATTGTGTCCATGGCGGTCATTAGGCAGGACTCCAGCTGAGGAGCGGTGAGTGCGGTATTCTCACTGACCATTGTGTCCATGGCGGTCATTAGGCAGGACTCCAGCTGAGGAGCGGTGAGTGCGGTATTCTCACCGACCATTGTGTCCATGACGGTCATTAGGCAGGACCCCAGCTGAGGAGCGGTGAGTGCGGTATTCTCACCGACCATTGTGTCCATGGCGGTCATTAGGCAGAACCTCAGCTGAGGAGCGGTGAGTGCGGTATTCTCACCGACCATTGTGTCCATGACGGTCATTAAGCAGGACCCCAGCTGAGGAGCGGTGAGTGCGGTATTCTCACCGACCATTGTGTCCATGGCGGTCATTAGGCAGGACCCCAGCTGAGGAGCGGTGAGTGCGGTATTCTCACCGACCATTGTGTCCATGACGGTCATTAGGCAGGACCCCAGCTGAGGAGCGGTGAGTGCGGTATTCTCACCGCCCATTGTGTCCATGGCGGTCATTAGGCAGGACCCCAGCTGAGGAGCGGTGAGTGCGGTATTCTCACCGACCATTGTGTCCATGACGGTCATTAGGCAGGACCCCAGCTGAGGAGAGCGGTGAGTGCGGTATTCTCACCGACCATTGTGTCCATGACGGTCATTAGGCAGGAGCCCAGCTGAGGAGCGGTGAGTGCGGTATTCTCACTGACCATTGTGTCCATGACGGTCATTAGGCAGGACCCCGGGCTCTGACCACACGGTTTCTGATGCTTTCTGATGCTATCTGACAGTACCCATGTACCTCCGCCAGTACCGGGCCTGATGGATAATCTCCGTCCTGAACCGGGCAATTAACCCTTTGCTGATCCATCAGGTCGGACAGCTGTACAATAGCAAAACTACAGAGTGAAGGTCAAAGCAAAGGCGCGGAGAGACAAGTAACGAGGTTATGTTAAGACGGATGCGTGGTGCCTAGATGAGAAGACCGCTGCCGCCTCGGCCGCCGCTCTGCTCTATTCTTAAAGGGACACATTCGCTAAAGTCTGATGTGTAGTGGGATGTGATCTATTGTTCTATCACCAGTATTATAAAAGGCCCCGTTTAGGGAGGGGCGTACACAGATCTCATAGGGCCCACCTACCCCACCCAGTTTCTCAGTATGTTTTTCTAATTAAGCAAAAGAAATTTTAATTAAAAAAAATTTTTAATTAAAAAATCACCCACCGCCTCACCCACTTTATCCAACTTAAACCATGTTTCTGAATGTGTTTACACCAGGCAGACGGCATTAATACACTGATAAATCTCCATCCTTCAGCTCTAAACCACTGCTTCCCTTTAGAACATGTATTACTGGCTGCCTGCAGGCTGCAGCCACCACCAGGGGGAGCTCAGTGCATAGGAACTTACACAGTTATCATTGATTGCAATTAAAGCTGTAATAATCTCTTTGCACTGAGCTCCCCCTAGTGGTGGCTGTAAATGCAGCGTTTTTATATTGGGCAGAGAAGAAGGAGTTCAGCACAGGGCCCTGTAGCAGTTGTGTAGTCTGCCGCCATTCTCTTGCCCGGGGCAAGTGGCGACAATCTCTTGCCCATGATCACTGGCCACATTCTCCTGTCCGTGGCCGGGGGTGACATTCTCCTGTCTGTGGCCGGTGGTGACATTCTCCTGTCTGTGGCTGGTGGTGACATTCTCCTGTCTGTGGCTGGTGGTGACATTCTCTTGTCTGTGGCCATTGATGACATTCTCCTGTCTGTGGCCGGTGGTGACATTCTCCTGTCTGTGGCCGGTGGTGACATTCTCCTGTCTGTGGCTGGTGGTGACATTCTCCTGTCTGTGGCTGGTGGTGACATTCTCCTGTCTGTGGCTGGTGGTGACATTCTCCTGTCTGTGGCCGGTGGTGACATTCTCCTGTCTGTGGCCGGTGGTGACATTCTCCTGTCTGTGGCTGGTGGTGACATTCTCTTGTCTGTGGCCATTGATAACATTCTCCTGTCTGTGGCCGGTGGTGACATTCTCCTGTCTGTGGCCGGTGGTGACATTCTCCTGTCTGTGGCTGGTGGTGACATTCTCTTGTCTGTGGCCATTGATGACATTCTCCTGTCTGTGGCCGGTGGTGACATTCTCCTGTCTGTGGCTGGTGGTGACATTCTCCTGTCTGTGGCTGGTGGTGACATTCTCCTGTCTGTGGCTGGTGGTGACATTCTCCTGTCTGTGGCTGGTGGTGACATTCTCCTGTCTGTGGCCATTGATGACATTCTCCTGTCTGTGGCTGGTGATGACATTCTCCTGTCTGTGGCCGGTGGTGACATTCTCCTGTCTGTGGCTGGTGGTGACATTCTCTTGTCTGTGGCCATTGATGACATTCTCCTGTCTGTGGCCGGTGGTGACATTCTCCTGTCTGTGGCCGGTGGTGACATTCTCCTGTCTGTGGCCGGTGGTGACATTCTCCTGTCTGTGGCCGGTGGTGACATTCTCCTGTCTGTGGCCGGTGGTGACATTCTCCTGTCTGTGGCCGGTGGTGACATTCTCCTGTCTGTGGCCGGTGGTGACATTCTCCTGTCTGTGGCCGGTGGTGACATTCTCCTGTCTGTGGCCGGTGGTGACATTCTCCTGTCTGTGGCCGGGGGTGACATTCTCCTGTCTGTGGCCGGTGGTGACATTCTCCTGTCTGTGGCCGGTGGTGACATTCTCCTGTCTGTGGCCGGTGGTGACATTCTCCTGTCTGTGGCCGGTGGTGACATTCTCCAGCCTATTGTCCAGGACTTATGTGAGGAGTTTGGGATTTATTGCTGCGTCCCCCTCTGTGTGTTTATAGCAGTACATGTGTTCACCTGCGCGTTTAGGGTCTCGGCTGCACCATCCCCCGAGGCTGCGTTTGGCGCTGAGAGATAAGCTTGCTTGTCCCGGCCGATTAAATGCTGAGGATTAATCCACTGAACCGACTGCATCGTCTTATCAGCTCTCCCCGCCGCGTATACAGCGCCAGAGCCAGCAGACACCCGGCCCATATTATCTCTCAGAATGGCGCCGACATAGTCCGCAGAGCGGTACACACTGCTGTACTATACGCAGTAACTTACAGTATGTAGTATATACTATGTATATAGCACCTACATAGTCCGCAGAGCTGTACACACCTGCACATAGACTCCCATAGCACCAGCATAGTCCGCAGAGCTGTACACACCTGCGCATAGACTCCCATAGCACCAGCATAGTCTGCAGAGCTGTAGACACCTGTGCATAGACTCCCATAGCACCAGCATAGTCTGCAGAGCTGTAGACACCTGTGCATAGACTCCCATAGCACCAGCATAGTCTGCACAGCTGTACACACCTGCGCATAGACTCCCATAGCACCAGCATAGTCCACAGAGCTGTACACACCTGTGCATAGACTCCCATAGCACCAGCATAGTCCACAGAGCTGTACACACCTGCGCATAGACTCCCATAGAACCAGCATAGTCCACAGAGCTGTACACACCTGCACATAGACTCCCATAGCACCAGCATAGTCCGCAGAGCTGTACACACCTGCGCATAGACTCCCATAGCACCAGCATAGTCCGCAGAGCTGTACACACCTGTGCATAGACTCCCATAGCACCAGCATAGTCCACAGAGCTGTACACACCTGCGCATAGACTCCCATAGAACCAGCATAGTCCACAGAGCTGTACACACCTGCACATAGACTCCCATAGCACCAGCATAGTCCGCAGAGCTGTACACACCTGCGCATAGACTCCCATAGCACCAGCATAGTCCGCAGAGCTGTACACACCTGCGCATAGACTCGGTAACATAAGTCATATCTCCCATAGCACCCGCAGAGCTGTACGTAGACCACATTCACTTGCAGCCTAGAGATATGTTCCCCAGGTGCCTCCCAGAGCTGCAATGCAACAGTGCCAACTGCTGTGCCGCCTCAATACCCTCATTGGCACCGGCAACAGGTAATAAAGGGTTGGAATTCCTACTATATTGACTGCAGATTCACTGAACCTGGTACAGGGACCATTCAGCATGGGAGGCGACAAACTTATTATTCTCGCTCCTCGAATGTGCCCAATATGATGGGCACCACTTTAGTGGAGAAAGATACTGGCCCATATGAGGTGGCAGAAAAGAAAGTGTCAGAAGTTTTTGGAAAATTTGGCACAGTATGCACCATTTTCATGGCAAATGGATCCTGAGACTGGATTTCTAAATGCCAGGAAGAGGGCATGCTCTCGGTTTTCCACCCAGGGCACCATCTAGATTTTATGTATTGTACGGGACTTAGAATCCTATTCTCTACAAGGTCATGTCTGTTCTTCATGGTAAACTATTGAAGTGGGCAAAAGAATTGATGGCGGTGATAACAGGAAGGGATTTAATAGATCTCAGTTGGCACCTGCTGACCCAGTGCCCACATGGAGCATGGGATAGGAAGCTAAATTGTAACAAAGTATCAATCAGTTTCCCAGAGCTTGCACAGGGAAAACACTGGACTGCTTAAAGGGCCAGTGCTGTCTGCAGGGTCTCACCAGTCAGGAGAAGCAACGTTTTTATGTGACTCTAGCGGGCAATGACACTTCCCCTTTAAGGAGACAAATTCACATGATAATTCTCCATGAAAGAGCGAAATTGTCTTGACCTTGGCTGCTCTGGGGCCGCTCCGCTCCTAAAGGTTTAATCACATTGTTTGGATATAATTGTTCCCCTCATTAACAGTAAATGAGCCGGATGAGCGGCGTCGTGTCCACATTAATGCTTCTCCATGCTTGATGGTCCTCTGACCATCTGTGTCCTTATTGATACAGTATCAGATGAAAGATCCTGCCTCCAGGACATGGGGATCTGCTGATGTCACCTAGGACCAGTACTAAGGGCAGGAACCGCTGCAGGAACATGCAGGACTTCACTGCAGGAGAAACAGCCTCCCAGCAGGACATGAGTTAACTCATCGGTGGGTAGACGTGTACAAACATGGAAAAGAAAAGTTCAGACATAAAAAAGGCAAACCCCAGCAACCTGCGGCACTGTAGCTATGGGGAAGACTACAACTCCCAGCATGCACACCGATTCTGCTGTTATTGGTACTGCCGTAGAAGTAAATAACAGCGCCAGGTAGGGCACCAAAACTTAGTTTTTTGGCTACTGATAGGCCAAGCATTGCAGAGAAAAAGATCTTTCATCCCATATACAAATGAGCTGGCAAGTGTCCCAAGGGCGGTCCCAAGCCTGGCAAGTGCTCCAGCAGTAAACCCTTTACCAACGCCTCCCCCAGGGCTTGATTGATGGCCCCAGCATTGAGCAATGCTAATGCTTGAGGAACTGAAATCACCCAGACAATGCACAGCTCTATGTCCTGCCTGTGGATGTGGCAGAGGCGATGGCTCGAGAACGCATGGCACAGCCGCACAGGAGCAAAAATTCAGTGCCTCGCATATTGACAATGCATAGTGCTGAAAATGTCAGTTAAAACCTAGGGGGAGGTTTACAGATGAGAACTTGAGCACCTGCTGGTCTTAGGACCGCCCCTGAGGAACTTGTAGATTCATTTGCATACAGGATTAAAGATCTGCTAAGTCTATCTGGCTTAAAGGTATGTTTTGCATACACCTCCTATCTGGCACTGTTATTTGTTTTTTAGCCATAAACCATTTGACAGTTTCCTTTAAATCCAAGATTGTGAACATTTTAAGCCCCGCCCCTGCTGAGATTTCACAGGAACTGCATAGAAGCACCCCCTTTTTACATAAATCTGTATAAACCTCACTTATGGTTCTAGTCATAAGTGTATATGTAAAATTAATCTATGTAAAAAAAAGTTGAGTCCCTTTGTGAATACATGTTACATTACTGTATTATACTCCAGAGCTGCATTCACTATACTGCATTCAGAGCTCTTCCATCATTCCCTGCTTGTCCAGTGTTGCATAGCTCCTGCTTCAGTACCTCCCTCCTCCATTGTAGCCACTCTTTTGTTAAGTGCATTTTGAACAACAAGCTTACTGTTGCCAGCAGAATTAGGAATGCAGCTCTGAAGGCCCCAACAGCAGTGGCTGCTGCGAGAACAGTATTTTATTGCAAACTTGTGCTCAGGAGCAGGGAGTTTTCAAGGCTGATAAACTTGGGACATGTGGCGATAGCCTGCAGGGAGATTTTAAGCTGCCTGCGGTGGACATGACTCTAATGTGTTCCTAACCACTTCTGATGAGCGTCTCCTCCCCGGCTGACAGGTGCCCTTAACCTATTTCTGTCTGTCAGCACAACTCCCCATCTCATTAACCCCCTTGACCCCCAACCTTAGCTTATCAATAGCTTCATGACAGTCTTCCACACCTTTGTCCCCTCTTCATTGAGTTTCTTCTCCTCGGGAACCTGTCACACTGTACGTCTTGTGGAGAGGTCTAAGCGCATGAATTTATGAATATTAGAGGAGGATGAAATATGATTTTTTTTTTTGTTCTCTTTTCTTCCAGGACGGTGAAAGACTCCAAATATGTAACTGGTTGTAGAAGAGGATCTACTGCACCTATAGGCATTGTAGGCTTGTGCCCATGGGCTCTGCTGGGGTGGGGAGTCTGCTGAAGGGTGAATTGGCAAATGAATGCACTGGACACATTGTATTCATATGTAATGTATTTACATATGTTAATGAGATAGTGATGTGCTGTGGGAATAAAAGGAGGACATCAGGAGACAAGAGGAAGACTGCAGGTGGCACTAAATGTATTAAGAAATTCACCACAATGGCCTGCTTTATTTTATAAAGGCAAGCAAAGGAGTGCAGCTCTGGAGTATAATACAGGATGTAACTCAGGATCAGTACAGGATAAGTAATGTAATGGATGTACACAGTGACTGCACCAGCAGAATAGCGAGTGCAGCTCAGGAGTATAACACAGGATGTAACTCAGGATGAGTACAGGATAAGTAATGTATGTACACAGTGACTGCACCAGCAGAATAGTGAGTGCAGCTCTGGAGTATAATACAGGATGTAACTCAGGATCAGTACAGGATAAGTAATGTATGTACACAGTGACTGCACCAGCAGAATAGCGAGTGCAGCTCAGGAGTATAACACAGGAGGTAACTCAGGATGAGTACAGGATAAGTAATGTAATGTATGTACACAGTGACTGCACCAGCAGAATAGTGAGTGCAGCTCTGGAGTATAATACAGGAGGTAACTCAGGATCAGTGCAGGATAAGTAATGTAATGTATGTACACAGTGACTCCACCAGCAGAATAGTGAGTGCAGCTCTGGAGTATAATACAGGATGTAACCCAGGATCAGTACAGGATAAGTAATGTATGTACACAGTGACTCCACCAGAAGAATAGTGAGTGCAGCTCTGGAGTATAATACAGGATGTAACTCAGGATCAGTACAGGATAAGTAATGTATGTACACAGTGACTGCACCAGCTGAATAGTGAGTGCAGCTCTGGAGTATAATACAGGATGTAACTCAGGATCAGTGCAGGATAAGTAATGTATGTACACAGTCACTGCACCAGCAGAATAGTGAGTGCAGCTCTGGAGTATAATACAGGATGTAACCCAGGATCAGTACAGGATAAGTAATGTATGTACACAGTGACTCCACCAGAAGAATAGTGAGTGCAGCTCTGGAGTATAATACAGGATGTAACTCAGGATCAGTACAGGATAAGTAATGTATGTACACAGTGACTGCACCAGCTGAATAGTGAGTGCAGCTCTGGAGTATAATACAGGATGTAACTCAGGATCAGTACAGGATAAGTAATGTATGTACACAGTGACTGCACCAGCAGAATAGTGAGTGCAGCTCTGGAGTAGAATACAGGATGTTAGAATCAGTACAAAACAAAGACAAAGGACACAACTTATCAAATAATTCTATATATCAATTGTAAATTTACTCTAGAAAATGAAGCACTAACAATACAAGCTCAGTGGGTTTAATGATGCAGGAAGCCCTTCTACATGTAAACAAATGAAGCAGAGCTAGTTTTGTTCCTTTACTCACTAATCATACAGATCACAGACAGTTGCCTTTCTATGGAAAGTCAAATGACAAACATCGCTTCACAATTCTGACAGTATAGCACTGCTGCATCTGTATGTACCTGTGGGTCTACAGATTAGGAGTGTGCGCTTGTATGGAACCCTCTTACTGAATGGCAGTAAATAAACAAGGACGCACATCCCCGTGAAGGTATCCGGGAGAAAATGCTGAAGGGGAAGAATCCGGCGTCTGCGTCCGGTCACACTTATTTAAAAATGGAAATTGGCAATCAAAGATCAAAGCCTAAGGAGGGAGCTTATCTCCATGGAGTGGCCTTCATTACCCCGCTCCTTAATGCTGGCGGTTTTATCTTGGACACACGCACCTTCCGCAGGCCCTGTGGCGAGACCCGAGACCGAAAGGCGTCAGCGTCACAGAGAAAAACCTGAATCTCCATTCGCTAAGTCGAGAAAAACCTGCTTCAAAGCTTCTTATTTATCTCTAATATTGTCACCATTTACGGGCCCCAAAGAGACGAAAACCAAGAATATCATTAATCCCGGCCACGGAAAGAGGTCAGCGCTGAATACCGCGAAATACCGCGAGGCGCAGATGTTACCCGTATCCATTATTCATACCTCCCAAATTGTGGAAAGCCTAAGCCTCTCCGATTTCATTGGAACCCCCAAATTTGTCCAAGCACCGCCTCGTTATGTTTTGTTCATCAGGTTCCTCCTGGTTCATGAATAGAATGCCAGAACCAAAGTAAAGACTGACACTCTTATTCTTCTATGTATTTCCTATGTAGTAGTGCTTAGTAGGTAAGTGGGAATATTGGAGCTATATGTTAAGATGGACGCCCCTGACACACGACATTGCCTATGTGGCCCATGGTCTCCAATATTCCCAAAAAAGGAAAGTAGATGGGGTATGGGAGTGGCGGGCACCCACTGCTATGATCTAACGGACCAAATGGAAACTATAGTAATCCGGTTATGTAGCAGATGACAAGTAGGAGGCGTATGACAAACTCAGCTCTGCTACATGTGCACGTAAAGACTTGACGCAGCGGTAGAACCCGCAGGCTACGTTATCAGATAATTATACCGGGCACCGGCGGTAATTAATTAGGTGAGTCCAAACTGACGGTAGTTTATTAGACGGATATCTCAGATGTCACGCGACTGGATTATAGGAATTCTCATCTGCGCTCATTTCATTTCAAAGCAGAGCGACGTTCAGATAAGACCAAAGCCAGCAGCGGGCATTAACAGTGGTGCCAGCGATGTACCCGCAGCCATTATAACTCTCATTATCTCCAGACCAGCCACTATCTCTGCATACTGGAGCTCGCAGATGAAGAAGTCTGGGAAAGCTGGGGCTGTAACAGAGGCCACATTGGTTTCCATAAAGCCTTCCCCTTGTGGCCAATGTGTAATGCAGCTGCAGCAGCGAGGCCCATCTCTGATGAGACGATGGGGGTAGTGGTTCTGGTAGTATTGTTTATTGAGGGACTTCGCTTGTGCTGCTTATAGGGGATACTTTTCTGATATTTCTGATTATTGTTGGCTCCCTGCTGGGATTAGGGGCACCCACCTGACACTGTTTGTAGGTACCTTTCTGGCACTGTATATGGGCACCCTGCCGGCAATGTTTTTATGGGGATTCTGCTCGCACTGTATATGGGCACTCTGCAGGCACTGTATATGGGCACTCTGCAGGCACTGTTTTTACAGGCATTCTGCAGGCACTGTATATGGGCACTCTGCAGGCACTGTATATGGGCACTCTGCAGGCACTGTATGTGGGCACTCTGCAGGTCCTGTATATGGGCACTCTGCAGGTACTGTATATGGGCACCCTGCTGGCACTGTATATGGGGCACTCATTTCATTTCATCTGCAGGCACTGTATATGGGCACTCTGCAGGCACTGTATATGGGCACTTTGCAGGCACTGTATATGGGCACCCTGCAGGCACTGTATATGGGCACCCTGCTGGCACTGTATATGGGCAATCTGCAGGTACTGTATAAGGGCACTCTGCAGGCACTGTATATGGGCACTCTGCAGGTACTGTATATGGGCACTCTGCTGCCACTGTATATGGGCACTCTGCAGGCACTGTATATGGGCACTCTGCTGCCACTGTATATGGGCACTCTGCTGCCACTGTATATGGGCACTCTGCAGGCACTGTATATGGGCACTCTGCAGGCACTGTATATGGGTACTCGGCTGGCACTGTATATAGGCACTCTGCTGCCACTGTTTATGGGCACTCTGCTGGCACTGTATATGGGCACTCTGCTGCCACTGTATATGGGCACTCTGCTGCCACTGTATATGGGCACTCTGCTGCCACTGTATATGGGCACTCTGCTGCCACTGTATATGGGCACTCTGCTGCCACTGTATATGGACACTCTGCTGGCACTGTATATGGACACTCTGCTGGCACTGTATATGGGCACTCTGCAGGCACTGTATATGGGCACTCTGCAGGCACTGTATATGGGCACTCGGCTGGCACTGTATATGGGTACTCGGCTGGCACTGTATATGGGTACTCGGCTGGCACTGTATATGGGCACTCTGCAGGCACTGTATATGGGCACTCTGCAGGCACTGTATATGGGCACTCTGCAGGCACTGTATATGGGCCCTCTGCAGACACTGTATGTGGGCACTCTGCAGGCACTGTATGTGGGCACTCTGCAGGCACTGTATATGGGCACTCTGCAGGCACTGTATATGGGCACTCTGCAGGCACTGTATATGGGCACTCTGCAGGCACTGTATATGGGCACTCTGCAGGCACTGTATGTGGGCACTCTGCAGGCACTGTATGTGGGCACTCTTCAGGCACTGTATGTGGGCACTCTTCAGGCACTGTATGTGGGCACTCTGCAGGCACTGTATGTGGGCACTCTGCAGGCACTGTATATGGGCACTCTGCAGGCACTGTATATGGGCCCTCTGCAGGCACTGTATATGGGCCCTCTGCAGGCACTGTATATGGGCACTCTGCTGCCACTGTATATGGGCACTCTGCTGCCACTGTATATGGGCACTCTGCTGCCACTGTATATGGGCACTCTGCAGGCACTGTATATGGGCACTCTGCTGCCACTGTATATGGGCACTCTGCAGGCACTGTATATGGGCACTCTGAAGGCACTGTATATGGGCACTCTGCAGGCACTGTATATGGGCACTCTGCTGGCACTGTATTTGGGCACTCTGCAGGCACTGTATGTGGGCACTCTGCAGGCACTGTATATGGGCACTCTGCTGGCACTGTATATGGGTACTCGGCTGGCACTGTATATGGGTACTCGGCTGGCACTGTATATGGGGACTCTGCAGGCACTGTATATGGGGACTCTGCAGGCACTGTATATGGGCACTCTGCTGGCACTGTATTTGGGCACTCTGCAGGCACAGTATGTGGGCACTCTGCAGGCACAGTATGTGGGCACTCTGCAGGCACTGTATATGGGCACTCTGCTGGCACTGTATATGGGCACTCTGCAGGCACTGTATATGGGCACTCTGCAGGCACTGTATGTGGGCACTCTGCAGGCACTGTATGTGGGCACTCTGCAGGCACTGTATATGGGCACTCTGCAGGCACTGTATATGGGCACTCTGCAGGCACTGTATGTGGGCACTCTGCAGGCACTGTATATTATAATGTTCTGACCTCTACTGTTTCTCTGATCTCCCTATACACAAGAACATGGCATCTGTCCCCAGGTAGGTATATATCCAGTTGGGGTGGCCCCTCTGTGCGGCCATACTAAATGGACATTAAAGAAGATGGGCACTGGTAACGCTGGGCGTGGGTCCTCCTCTGCCGCGCTCCCCATTCTCTCCCATGCAGGGCTTCTTGGCAGGTATTCCCCGCACTGCTGAATATTTAGTGATGAATGCCAGCGCTCATGTCAGGAGATGTGATACATGGGAGCCTGGGGAATCATTTGCAATGTGTACAACATGCTGAATGTGCCATCCTTTAATATTTAACCCCCTCCTTGCCGCTCTCCTGCCGAGACCCAGCAGAGCCTTCAGCCAAGTGGCCGTAATGATTGCGATGGTGATGGATTATATCTCGGTTGTTTCAGCCTCCTAGCAGGGAGAATATATGATTTCTTATGGGACCTAAACATATCGACCCATAAATATGTTAGATTTGCGCAGCGGAGTCGCGAGGTTCTGTTTTTTTAATGTGCGGTTATCTAATTCCTATAGAAACCTGGGCAGGACTTTCTGTTCTCCGTATTCATGACTGTAAGGCTGGGTAACATAGCTATAGTACATAGACTATACATCCCAGCATTGTGTGCACTGCACGGACAGTATAGTGCGGTACATTATAAAGATACAGGGCGTCAACTACATAGCCCAGAATGGCAGAGAGAGCGATACAACAGGGTCCACATCGTGCAAACGGGTCCCAGAGCGTAAGAGCAGAACAACCACATAGAGTGCACACATAGTGCCACACTGATTCCGCATAGATCCATACAGTGCCAACATAGTGCCATACTGTGCTGACGTAGAGCTATACTCTGGTAACATAGTACGGTACCATACTTTGCCATATTGAGCTGATGTAGTGCTATACTGTTCAAGCAGTGTAATACTGTGCTAACATACTGGTATACTGTGCAAATATAGTGCCATATTGTGCTAAGATAGTGCTATACTGTGGTAACAGTGCAATACTGTGCTAACATAGTGCCATATTGTGCTAATATAGCGCCATATTGTATGTAGTGCTATACTGTACAAACATAGTTATAATGTGGTAACATAGTGCCATATTTTGCAAACATAGCACCATACTGTCCTTCAATAGTGCCATATTGTGCTAACATAGTGTCATACTGTGCTAAAATAGTACCATATTGTACATAGTGCTATACTGTGCAAACATATTGTCATACTGTGTTAACATAGTTGCATGATGTTTCCACACAGTGCCCAGATATTGCCAAGAAGTGACCAGAATGACGATCATCTGCCCCATAGTTGAACAGTATTTGCATAGTATCTTACCAAATATTGCCCAGATCAGTGCCATAATGTGCCCAGATCAGTGCCATACTGTGCCCAGACCAGTGCCATAATGTGCCCAGATCAGTGCCATAATGTGCCCAGATCAGTGCCATACTGTGCCCAGATCAGTGCTATACTGTGCCCCAAAAATGCCATACTGTGCCCAGATCAGTGCCATAATGTGCCCAGATCAGTGCCATACTGTGCCCCAAAAATGCCATACTGTGCCCAGATCAGTGCCATACTGTGCCCCAAAAATGCCATACTGTGCCCAGATCAGTGCTATACTGTGCCCCAAAAATGCCATACTGTGCCCAGATCAGTGCCATACTGTGCCCAGATCAGTGCCATACTGTGCCCAGATCAGTGCCATACTGTGCCCAGATCAGTGCTATACTGTGCCCAGATCAGTGCCATACTGTGCCCAGATCAGTGCCATAATGTGCCCAGAGTAATAAAGCTCCCATTTCCAGTTCGCCTCGGCAGAGCCATCACCACTTATCTCACCTTCCTGTCCAGAATGAAAACACCACCATGGCTTCCTACAGATATTGTGCAGTGGGTAATATACGATGGTGGGAGAAGAACAGCATCCAGCGGATGTAACAGGGGGTTCCTAGCAGCACAGAGTATTTTAGGAGAACACTGTGGTAGAGAATAACCTGCCCACTCATGACCATCTGAATGAGGACCATGAGATGTGAGGAGGGACATGAAGACAGGCAGAAGCTGTTAATATGATCCTAGAAGACTTAAGGCCCTCAGGAGTGCCGAGTATTTAAGGAGGTAAGAGTGCTAATGCTGTGACTGCATATTATAATGCCAGGGAGACGAACAGGAGGTGACTATATGATAATGGAATGATCCCTCAGCAGCACAGAGTATTTCAGTAGATGGTAGAGCTCCCTTGGTTTATGTGATCTGTTACACCAGCGATTTTTGTAATTGACCCCGTCCAACCATGCAATGCTGCAAATGACTAACGCTGCATGGACCTGCATGAGCTATTAATCTCCCCCGCAGAGTTTAATGGGACAAACGATTAATCGCTCATTAACACATGTAAGTGATTCCGGCAAGGAAATGCTGACGTGAAATAGTGAAGAGAAGAACGTTTCCTATTCCTCTGGGTGATTCATCTTGTGAGATTAATTACATAAAATTGCATTTAATACCATTGTGGTTTTTCCAGAGATTAATCTCAGGAGACGTGTTGGCAGAAATTGCACATTGTCAGTGTACCAGATGATGCCATCCGAGCTTTGTTTCGTGAGACTAGAGTTGCATGGAGACATTTGGTCACACGCAACTTGTGCTGATATAGAGCTCCAAATGCTCTGCTTCCCTTCACACAACCATAGAGCTAAAAGATAAAATACCGTTTGCATGAAGCCACCACTAGGGGGAGCTCACATCACAGGGAATTAATTCTATTGGACATCCATAGGCAAGAGCTCCCCCTAGTGAACTTGGCTTCTCATTAACAGATCAGAGGGGGACTAGAGCAGTCCCATCCCTGAAGTTGGTCAGATAACCAGCCCCCAGATTTAGTAGGTGAAATACTTATCCGACATAGACTGTAAATCTAGCAATCATGTTACTCATAATCCTCACATAGAAGAGATTCTGTTACAATGTATAAGTGTAAAAGCAGGAGCACAGGTCTCTCTGCTGTAATGGATTTCAGGCTTATAGTTGATACATTGTAACAAAGTACAGCTCTGTAAATAATATTGGAAATCCGGCAAATCAAACTCACAAATATATGTCATGTGTAGAGTGTGTGCGCCGGAGCTGACAACTCACGCTTGACACACGTAATGTTACAAAACCCATAGAAATCTGCCGCACACTAGTGATATAGTTGGCTAAACCCCTAAAGCTAAAACTGTCAGACACCTGCAAAAAACTCAACCGCAACTCTACATTTACAAAAGAAAATAACAATGCAAAACACACCAAGAGTATTCGAGATTCAGCAAGCTTACATGCAGAAATATGTAAAATGTATGGAATTTCCCATGTAGTACCTTAAAGGGGTTCTCTGGGAATAATTTTTAGAAAGTGGCTGCAGCCTGACTCACTAAACAGAAGATTTATACTTACCTGCCCCTCTGTGCTGCCTCTGCCATGTCCTGAACCGAAGGATGCAGGTAAGTATCACTGTTTAGAGAAGCAAAACTCATTATTTGCGGAGAACCCTTTTAAGGGGTGCAAGGAGAGTCTGAAGAGAGCAGATTTATTTAATCTGTTAGTTCAGCAGCTCTTGCACCAGTGCACCTCATGCTGATGTCACTTACAGAGATGGGTACAAATTTGCTTTTATGTCAAAAAAATATGACAAGAAAATCAACTGAAAATCTGCATCTACAGAGCATCTTCTAAAACAATAATTGTAGAATGACGATACTATAATACTGACTGATTTATAGATATATAATTGTACACAGAGGAAAGTATTATAGTAGTTGCAGTCTGGTGTCAAAAATGAAAATAAAACAACTGTCATGCTATGAAACATGCTGCTACTATGTACAAAAATATAACTACTATAATACTGCTACTATGTACAAGAATATAACTACTATAATACTGCCTCCTATGTACAAGAATATAACTACTATAATACTGCCTCCTATGTGCAAGAATATAACTACAATAATACTGCTCCTATGTACAAGAATATAACTATTATAATACTGCCTCCTATGTACAAAAATAAACCTACTATAATACTGCTCCTATGTACAAGAATATAACTACTATAATACTGCTCCTACGTACAAAAATATAACTACTATAATACTGCTCCTAAGTACAAGGATATAACTACTATAATACTGCTCCTATGTACAAGAATATAACTACTATAATACTGCTCCTATGTACAAGAATATAACTACTATAATACTGTTCCTATGTACAAGGATATAACTACTATAATACTGCTCCTATGTACAAGGAATAGTAACTACTATAATACTGCTCCTATGTACAAGAATATAATCTACTATAATACTGCTCCTATGTACAAGAATATAACTACTATAATACTGCCTCCTATGTACAAGAATATAATCTACTATAATACTGCTCCTATGTACAAGAATATAACTACTATAATACTGCCTCCTTTGTACAAGAAATATAACTACTATAATACTGCCTCTATGTAAAAGAATATAACTACTATAATACTGCTCCTGTGTACAAGAATATAACTACTAGAATACTGCCTCCTATGTACAAGAATTAACTACTATAATACTGCCTCCTAGTGTACAAGAATATAACTACTATAATACTGCCTCCTATGTACAGAATATAACTACTATAATACTGCCTCCTATGGTACAAGAATATAACTACTATAATACTGCTCCTATGTACAAGAATATAACTACTATAATACTGCTCCTATGTACAAGAATATAACTACTATAATACTGCCTCCTATGTACAAGAATATAACTACTATAATACTGCCTCCTATGTACAAGAATATAACTACTATATACTGCTCCTATGTACAAGAATATAACTACTATAATACTGCCTCCTATGTACAAGAATATAACTACTATAATACTGCCTCCTATGTACAAGAATATAACTACTATAATACTGCTTCTATGTACAAGAATATAACTACTATAATACTGCTCATGTGTACAAGAATATAACTACTATAATACTACCTCCTATGTACAAGAATATAACTACTATAATACTGCCTCCTATGTACAAGAATATAACTACTATAATACTGCTCCTATGTACAAGAATATAACTACTATAATACTGCTCCTAGTGTACAAGAATATAACTACTATAATACTGCTCCTATGTACAAGAATATAACTAATATAATACTGCTCCTATGTACAAGAATATAACTACTATAATACTGCCCCTATGTACAGAATATAACTACTATAATACTGCTCCTGTGTACAAGAATATAACTACTATAATACTGCTCTAGTGTACAAGAATATAACTACTATAATACTGCTCCTGTACAAGAATATAACTACTATAATACTGCTCCTATGTACAAGAATATAACTACTATAATACTGCTCCTATGTACAAGAATATAACTACTATAATACTGCCCCTATGTACAAGAATATAACTACTATAATACTGCCCCTATGTACAAGAATATAACTACTATAATACTGCCCCTATGTACAAGAATATAACTACTATAATACTGCTCCTATGTAAAAGAATATAACTGTTATAATACTGCCTCATATGTACAAGAATATAACTACTATAATACTGCCTCCTATGTACAAGAATATAACTACTATAATACTACCTCCTATGTACAAGAATATAACTACTATAATACTGCTCCTATGTACAAGAATATAACTGTTATAATACTGCCTCCTATGTACAAGGATATAACTACTATAATACTGCTCCTATGTACAAGAATATAACTACTATAATACTGCTCCTATGTACAAGAATATAACTGTTATAATACTGCCTCCTATGTACAAGGATATAACTACTATAATACTGCTCCTATGTACAAGAATATAACTACTATAATACTGCCCCTATGTACAAGAATATAACTACTATAATACTGCCCCTATGTACAAGAATATAACTACTATAATACTGCTCCTATGTAAAAGAATATAACTGTTATAATACTGCTTCCTATGTACAAGAATATAACTACTATAATACTGCCTCCTATGTACAAGAATATAACTACTATAATACTACCTCCTATGTACAAGAATATAACTACTATAATACTGCTCCTATGTACAAGAATATAACTAGTTATAATACTGCCTCCTATGTACAAGAATATAATACTATAATACTGCTCCTATGTACAAGAATATAACTACTATAATACTGCTCCTATGTACAAGAATATAACTACTATAATACTGCTCCTATGTACAAGAATATAACTACTATAATACTGCTCCTATGTACAAGAATATAACTACTATAATACTGCCCCTATGTACAAGAATATAACTACTATAATACTGCCTTCTATGTACAAGAATATAACTACTATAATACTGCTCCTATGTACAAGAATATAACTGTTATAATACTGTCTCCTATGTACAATAATATAATTACTATAATACTGCCTCCTATGTACAAGAATATAACTACTATAATACTACCTCCTATGTACAAGAATATAACTACTATAATACTGCTCCTATGTACAAGAATATAACTGTTATAATACTGCCTCCTATGTACAAGAATATAACTACTATAATACTGCCCCTATGTACAAGAATATAACTACTATAATACTGCCCCTATTTACAAGAATATAACTACTATAATACTGCTCCTATGTACAAGAATATAACTACTATAATACTGCTCCTATGTACAAGAATATAACTACTATAATACTGCTCCTATGTACAAGAATATAACTACTATAATACTGCCTCCTATGTACAAGAATATAACTACTATAATACTGCCTCCTATGTACAAGAATATAACTACTATAATACTGCTCCTATGTACAAGAATATAACTACTATAATACTGCCCCTATGTACAAGAATATAACTACTATAATACTGCCCCTATGTACAAGAATATAACTACTATAATACTGCCCCTATGTACAAGAATATAACTACTATAATACTGCTCCTATGTAAAAGAATATAACTGTTATAATACTGTTCCTATGTACAAGAATATAACTACTATAATACTGCCTCCTATGTACAAGAATATAACTACTATAATACTACCTCCTATGTACAAGAATATAACTACTATAATACTGCTCCTATGTACAAGAATATAACTGTTATAATACTGCCTC